>NC_046663.1:139583365-139610489 GCF_010883055.1 Belonocnema kinseyi
TTTCTTTCGGCTCTTGCATTTCTCAAAGTTTGAGACCGATATTTTATGTATAAAAAAAGTTGGAACGTTCAAAAAATGTTGAGGTTCAGAAAAAAGATGAATTAATTTTCAGTGAAGTTCCTACCTAAATGCAGTAGCTAAACGTACTTTATTGTACTCTAATACATTTTCCAAAGTTTCAGCTCGATATTTTATTTACAAAAAAAGTTCTTAGGTTCAAAAAAACATTCAGTGAACTGAAAAACTGTGGTCGGTAATATAGGTATTTAGCAGTGTCACATGCCCTTAAACACATTTCAAAAGATTTCTAAAATTGTCTTCAATTAAAAACAAAATTCCACAAAAAATTTGAATAATTTAAAAATTCTAGAAAATTTAAAAATATTAGAAAGTTAGGAAATTCCGAAAAGATTAAAAGAATAATTTTCTTAAGATTGATGGGAAATTTTCTTATGATATATCATTTCAAAAACTGAACTTTAAGAGAAAATTTAAAAATATTTTAAAACATTCCAAAATATTTACTGTAGTTTAAAAAAAAGTAGAAGCTTTAAATCAAAATATTTAAATTTGTTTATAAACATTGTTTATAATAATTGAGTAAAATACTGTCAGAATTACTTCTTTTCTTTGAGCGCAGAAGCAATAATTCCAGTTATATTTTTCCTTGAGATAAAAATTCACAAAGCTGAAATGGTCATTTTTGTCAGTTTGTTTTATATATTATTGGTCTATGAAAAAATAACAAATAGCAAACCACAGTTGTCTGAAAAATAGGTTTTATATTTATTGTAACTAAACTAAATAATGAGTTTCTTTGTATATTTTTCCTTGTCTATTAATTCTGTATAATATTTCTCTATAAAAAAATAACAAATTTTAAACCACAGTTCTCTGCAAAATTTAATGCTGAGCCTTTATAAAAAAAAATTGAAAACAGTCGCAATGAACGACCTGTGGGTGATTATGAACAGTAGATTCTCGTATTCTAGTCAACCGTGCGGAGTTTGTTAAAAGTGGGATTCGCACTAATTTCTATGGCGTGTCTCCACTGAGTATAATTCAAAATGCGTTCCAAACTGCCTTGCGTACGGCTTGAGCGTCGGCGTTGGTCACCAAGCGTGAACAGGTCTTAAGTGTATGCATATTGTGCCGCATTCAACCAGAATGCTGTGTTCCACACATATTGGTGATATGACACGCATTGTGTCCAAATAATATGAAGACAATTTGCAAGCATTGGCATAATAAAAATTCTGTTTAAATGCACGTTTAAGAATGACGCAAACAAACAAAAATGAATAATGCATATAAATCAGTATATTATATTCAAATTATAAATAAATATTAAAAATAGTTATACATTAAGAAAAAAGTTTTAATGTTCTAGCTCTTATGCTGAATGTTTTAAAAATATATTTAGAAGATTTTGTTTTCCAAAAATGTTCGAATTCTATTTCAACTTGTGTTATAAAATACACGATAAAATTCTTTAAAAAATGGTATCGAAATATGATAAACTTACCTAGGTTGCCTATTATACTTGCTACACTTATTTATTTATTTGTTAATCTATTTGTCAATAAAACAGCAATCTGCGTAAATTTGACCAAACAAAAATTGTAATTTGGTTTTTATATTAAAGGCAGTATGTAGCATCAGTATACAATTTTACAATGTATCCTTGAAAGCAGAAGTTTCATTCTCAAAAGCGATACGTTTCAACATCTTAGGAGATGGAAGATGCGAAGGTTAAAAATTCAAATACATATTTTTCAACAAATAAAAATGAAACTGATGAATTGCTACTGTTTATTAAATTTATAAATTTCAATTGAAATATTGCAAGTGAGCCCGTTCTCAATTATTTCAAGAGTAATTTTTATTTACAATTATTTACGCGAAAAATAATAATTGTTAATAAATAATGAATCAAAAAATAATTAATATCAATAATAAAATATAACTTATATTTTCAGAACTTAAATGTATATTGTATTTATTATTTGTATATATTTAAATATATATTTCTATTTATAATTTATAAAATTATAAAATTAAATGAAATACACTTTTTAATGTATAAAAAAATATAGGATAAGCTTTTAATGATTCTCCCACATGGTTTGCGATTGAAAGTTTAAGACAAAATTTCGATAATTAATATTATTTCCGATTTTCAACATAATTTTTTTTTCGCTTCAAATGTTTTACTTTTATCAACAGAAATTGTAATATCAATTTCCGGAAACACGAACGAGATTATAAGGATGTTGAAAATGACAGATATCAGCAAGTGCAAGAATTCCATACCACAATGCCGCAAACAACAATCGACTTAGTTTTAAAGACGAAAAATAATATATAAATTTAATGTATAAAAAGACAGGTTGTATGTTATCATTAAGGTCGTGTCAACTTGTACCTAAATTTCGATACAAATAGCCGAATTTTTTCAGTACGTGTGGATGAAATATATGTTGTTTTATAGGGGAAACTAGGTAATGCGTATTTTTTTCGATTTATGGCAAAAACAACCTTCTATGAAGTTATGCGTATTAAAATATTGCAACGTTGGGGCCTGCCAATCGTTACGGATCCTTCCCAAGATTTATCAAATTACCGAAAAAAACAACTATACAGCGGAATTAACCAAGGCCAACACTAGCTCGAACTAGATTAATTGAGAGTGAGTGTGGAAGTTTACAGAATGAGACTAAATAGAGAAAATTTAGGTTAACTTAACACAATTCTTTTGTACACTTCGGGAAAGAATTCAAATTACCTTTTATTTGTTACTTATATCAAAGTTAAATAGAAATCTGGAGGTCCATTGTATTTAGGAACCTGCCGCCTTATTTCGATTGACACAAGCATTCTTCGCTACCTCAATCTTCACAGCATATAGCACATGTCAATGCACAGCTAACCAACAGAACATCCACTACTCGGTGTACTATCACACAAAGATGGGCCCGTCCTCCGATGACTCCCGGCTCGAAAATCAATCCATGACACCAGGAATTAAAGAAAATGACAGCCAGTCAACTGTAATTAAGTGGCAACCGAGCACTAAGTTAAAGAGGACAGAACCAGACGGTAGCAGTTTCTGCCGGGATGAAGAGAAGTGGGAAAACTGGAGAGGATGAAACAGAAGCCAGTCTAGTCTAGGGATGGGTAATGCTCGGCGAGAACCGGTTCTCGGTTCCACGGTTCCAACGGCATGCAACGGTTCCGAGGAACCGAAGAAGCGGAAGTAGGAACCGGTTCCATTATTCCCCCACTCCTTAAAACTGTCCGCGTTTATTCAAAACTTTTACTATACTATACTATACTATATACTATTCTATATATTTTCAGTAGCTATAGAAGTTAAAATACCTTATTTAGTAAATAAATACAAATTTCTATTGATTTAAAAATGTTTCATCACAAAACGTCTTAAATTTACAAATTCGCAAATATCTTACTTGCCTATCCACGTTTCAAAGTCAATGGACGCCAAGAAAAGCAACATATTTAAATGTTTGTCAGAAAAGCCTGTTCCTTAGTTTAGTAATGATTTGTCCCACTTCAGATAAGAGCCTTTCTTAAGGGACTGTCGTTGTCAGGATTGGCAGATAGAAGACCATCGCTATCTCATAGAGGTAAGGATAGGAATTCTTCATGCTTATCCAGTCCTCGAATGGATAAATAGAGCGCGGGGAAACGGGACATCTGAGATATTGTCTAATCTCAATGTCAATTGCCTCGGAAGTTGGATTTAGACTCTACAGTCGCATGTACCCTGGCGGACCGAAGGAACCGAAAGAAGCCTCTAAAAAGTACCTTTCAATACCCGACTGAGTCCCCCTTCGGTTCCTTCTTTAAAATAAAAATAAAATAAAACAGCAAGATCAACTTTTAAATTGTTAAAATTCGGATTCTACGTTAAAATTTACATTAAAAACTCATGGAGTAATCGCAATACTTTTTTTGCAGCGTTAAAAAATTTTTTAAATGTCATTAACTTCTGCTGAAGGTGACTTCAAGCGCATCCATAATAGCTTAAGTAGTATATTGCGCGCGAAGTTTAAAAATAAAATTCTCTCTTACTTGCATCGCAGCGTTTTTGTCTGAGGTTTTTTTCTAGTTTTTTAAGAAGGAGCCGAAAGGGGACTCAGTGGGGTCTTTAAGGGTACTTTGTAGAGGCTGCTTTCGGTTTCTTCAGTCCGCCAGGGTATATAGCACGCTCGTCCGACTCCATCATGCCATGGCGTGTAGTCAGTAGTCACGCATCAATTTTGTACAGGCAGCAGAAGAGAACCGAAGAATCGATTTGAGAGCCGGTTCTACAACCGACTTTCGACCATTGAGAGCCGGTTCCAAAAACCAGTTCTGAGACACGAAGAACCGGTTCTTGCAAGGAATCGGAACCGATTTGGCCATCCCTGGTCTAGTCTTGACCATCGGCTTGAAATATAAGAATACTTTTTGGACGCCGACCTAAGAAATTTCTCTTATCCACTAAATTCTGCCAGGCTTGGCATAAGAAGTTCGAAGACTAAGGAAGCTCCGTCCGATCGAGAAAAGCGTCAGAAAAGAAATTTGTTATTTTAATCTCCAGACTTTTTGATTGGGTGCCCTTTGAGTATGAATTTTTTTGAGTTTGAGCAAAAATTTCGTTAGTGTTTGTTTTTTTCCTGCGCAATTTGAACCGTTTAAGCTGAATGCGAGTAAAGCTTATTTCGTAAAATATTGATGCTTATGCCCTTCAGTCCGACATAATCCTAATTTAGGAGAATATGATCCTCCTTCACTTTCATTTCATTTTCCTATCAATTAAATAAACTTACATTTATTTTATTTTTAAAACATAAGTGTCGCAATGTTTTCTCCACCCCAAAAATTCCATCTACACTGAGCTGAAGATTTATTACAAGAGAAACCTTAGATATAATTTTATTTTGCGGATAATTTTGAGTTACGCCGAGGCGGCGACTGGCGCCAACAAAAAGTAAATATCTCTTTTTTTTATTAATTTTCTTCCGCTCGAGCCAAAATTTAATTTGGTGGTATTTTCAGTTTTGCGCCCCAAAGAGCTGATAATAGCATTATAATGTTTTGCTTTGTTGTTCACTAACAACACCACTCAAAAAACAAAAATTCATTCACTTGTGTTGAACGAGTCTGGAAGGCTTCTGAATTGCGTATCCGTCACTGGAATTACAGATTGTCGTCGATTGGATTTTTAAAGATTGTTAATCGTTATTATTTTTCAGACTAATTTATGTGGCTCAACAGTCTTTACGAGATCTAGAACTCATATAACAAAAGGAATCTAGTAGCCTTGCGCATGCTTTCTTTTAATCATTCGATAATTTATACATTTAAAAAATCGTGTGAAATATGGTAGCTTAACCTTAAAAAATTCAGTCTCATTCAAAATGAAGAAAACCGATTTAATATAATCCTGCTAGAAATAGTCATTGAAGCACATGGCAGATTCGAAGCAAAAGAGCAAAATGTATTTTTCATAGGACTTTTTTAGACGTGAAAATTTGAATTTAAGATTTTTTTATTTCTATCGTCCTTTGCGTAAAAAATTCTATTTTATAAAAGAAAAATTCTCTTGGACACAAAAGATATTTAGCCCGTATAAAACTTACAAGATTATGAAAGTAGAACTTCAACAATAAATTGGTACAAAATATAGGTTATAGAAGATAAAGAAATTTCTTTAAAATAAAGAAAATAATTCAAACACACATAACTTCGTAGACATTCTTTTTCACAATACAGAAAAATAAATATCGCCTTATTTCGTCTAAAAACAATATATTTTCTTTTTAAGAGTTTCTGCGACATCAAGTGTAGAAACTGCCTGATTTAAAATGGATTCAATTATATGTTTATACATTATTCACTAGCATTGACTTTGCGCTGACTAACATTGCTTTCAAACATAACAAATTTATGAAAATTGTTGTTTTATTTTATTGCAAGCTCTTGTGTCATCAATAATAGCACGTAATCATTTAAATAGGCAATTTTATATTTAATTGCGTGACGCGCCTGCGTATTCTCACTTTTACCAGAAGTCGCGAAAATACTAATTGGCGTGTCAAGTGGTTTCTTTTCGCAAGGGTTCTTGCAATATTGAAGAGTTCAATCAAATTAAGCCAAAAATAAAACATATTGTTTGCATACAATCCTCTAATTTTTTATAACTAATTTTTGGAGCGGTACAACACTTTTTCGAAAGCTCGATATGGTCATATGTTTTGTGACGTTTCAAAATATTTGCAAATCACAAGTTAATCAATTTCAAGATTGAGATTATTTCGGTATTTCCATTTGAAATATTTGGAGTCTTTAGATACGCGAATCCAAAAGCTGTACGACTTGCCAAGAATTGGGTTTCATTTTTTAAATGATTTTAAGTTTAAGAATAGATTATGTTTGTTTTTCCTTCTTCGTTATATGTATTTTCTGAAAATGAAGCCATGCGGGAGACTCCTGAACTATCCAGACGTACAAAATACTCAAGAAGCATTTGGGAGACACTTTTGCAAATTCGAGTAAATCAACGATTTTATATTTCACACTAGAACCTATTCCTGTGTGCCAATTTACTCATATCATTCTGGCCGTACCCCAATACTTAATGAAGATCTTGGAATGCTATTACGATTCAAGTCTTGGCCTGAAATTAATTTTTTCCGAAATAACTTATTCGCCTTGGTGCAAAATTCGCGATCTCTCTCGTTGGGAAGGTTCAATGTCGATCCGTAGCGAAGCGAGAGGAAACTTTGTATTTCAGGCCCGAATATCGCTGTCATTGTTCTTGGTGCTAAGATTTTTAATTTAGACCTAATTTTTAGTAGGAGTTTTACTAGCCAGATTAGTTCTTCATATACATCGGAGAAGATATTTCGGGCGATTATTTTGGTGGACACAGTATCCTTTGAAACCACAGGCCTAAGAACAAATTTCATCTGTTCTCAACATCACATAGCAACGCCAAACACAACGCTTCATTTCAACCAATCACAACTCCGCCCGTTTCCAAAGAAGAAAACTGCGCCAGAAAATTTCCCCATCTTGCGTCCCGCAGCTTCTGGGACAGCACGTGTATAATTGTATCCCTGATTAAGTATATAGTTTCTCCAAATAGTTGATAAAATGATTAATTTGGAAAACCACCATAATCTACCTTTGGTAGTTTAAAGTGAAATTCTATTTTTTGTTGTTGTAAGTTGTAATTTTGTTTTTGTGTTTGGAAAGTATTACTATTTTCTTAATTTCTATCATACTGAGTTTTTAATCGATATAGCATGATCTGCTTCCCACACATTTTTAATAAGCACAAAAAAATCGGAAAATGTAGTTACGTATCAAATTTTTTTGAATATAATTTTCTTATGAAATAAATGTTTCTCTCCACGATCGTTAGGATAATCTAAATATTATAAATTTAATTAAATGAAAAAACAGCATTGAACTGATTTTAAATAATTTTAATTTATTCCATTTAAACAAATATTACTCAATTTGGTTGTTTTGATATTCTTGACACTCAGTCACTGCAAATAGTTACTATTTCTTATTATAGTCCAACACCCAATTTAATCTGAAACTAAATTTGGTCCCATATAGCTGATATATTATTCCCAATTTTCCAAACGTTCCATAGGTAATCTAAACCCTAGTATTTGTCAAGCACTTAATTTGAAAGGCAAATTTTATACAAAATAAATAATTTACTTAATTATTATTTACTCCATACGTTTGATAAATCAGTTATTTCCCAAATAAAGACAGAATTTTAGTGATTAATATATTTTTCCTTTAATTACTGAAATGGCGAAAGCTGTTGAAGATCTTAATAACTGGATTTACCAGTTGAGTAAGGATGAGTTTATCACTACGTAATCGTAGAGTTTCTTTTATGCGAAATGCTATTGCTAGACGTAATAGGTTGTTGAAAAATGTTAATTCACCACTTACGAATGATCAAACTATCTCAGTAGTTTATAATTTTATTTCAAATCCCGTCGATTTAGTCTCTTCCCAAAATCCTACCATAAATCAAGATCCTAGTCAAGTAAATTTCGCTATAAATCAAGCACCTAGAGAAACTATTGGATCACCTATTTCATCAAATATCTAGTTACTGCGGATACATACATACACACACACACACATATATATATATATATATATATATATATTTATTGTAACTCGCAACTTTTAGGCGAAGTGAAATAAAACGGGTTAATTTAATAACCAGACTTATTATTGTAATATTTCAATAGAAAAGGGGGCTTTTCATGGAGAAAGAATAAGATTCTCTTCATCAAACATATATTTATTCAAAATAACTTGAGCTAACCTATCTTTTACATGTATTTTCTAATCCCTGCTCTAAATTGAGGATAAAATAAAGATTAATTAGTGAACCCTAGAAAAGTAGCGGATTTGGCTTTTATTGCAATATAAAAAATAAATCTAATAAATCAATGTCGATTTTCGTCCTGATTTTATTTTCTACTTTTACTCTATTTTCTACTTTTACACTATTTTCTACTTTCACTCTTATTTTCTACTTTTACTACCCTAGAGCTAGATGTAGTTGCTCTTTGTTTTTAGCATAGATCTTAAAATCGACCATGTAAAATACATGCGTGACCTTGTAACTTCGATGTACAGGTTTGCCGCGAAAGTACCCGTTGGAATGGCGAAGTGCTAGAGATAGTGACAATAATGTGAGGCAAAAGAGGAGTGGGCTCATGGTGTCGCCCACAAAAACACCACTCTGAAAGGTGACTTGTTAGTTGTCATACGATTTTTTCCAGATGAGATAGTAAATCTGGTTTTCCAAAGCGGCCTTTCTTTGAGCCGCGTTGTTCATACATTTCTTGCCACACAGGTTCAATTGCCCGAATAATCCTATCATTTAGGACAGCTGTGAATATCTTATACAGTGTGTTCAGACAAAAGATTGGCCTGTAATTCTTCGGGTCAGCCAAGTTGCCCATTTTCGGCAGGAGTATTGTGCACCTTTCCACACAACCACTCCGGAATTGGTTCTTTCGACTTTAAATATGAGGTGAAAATACGGGCCAAATGCTGATGGGTTGAAGGAAACTTCTTCCACCAGAAGGTCTTGATACCATCTGGTCCCGGGCCGAAATAGTTCTTCATCCCTCTTAATACTTTTTTCACCTACTCGGTAGTGATGGGTGGGCATTCTGCTTCAGGTGTTATGAGGGCACTACACAGCTCCTCGAAGCTATTTATGTTATCTGAGTCTTCGTCCAGTCTATGCTACACTTCGCAGACTTCTCTCCAAAATACTTCGACCTTCTCTTGTTTGGGCGGGTGGTCGACAGTAACTGGAGGGTCTTGGAAGATTCGAGATGGGTCAGAGAGAAACTGTTGATTTTCTCTGACCCACCTCTCTCTCCGCTCTAGGCTTCTCTTAGCGTCAGATAGTATAGCCTGATGGTCAGCAGCTTTGACTTGTTAAGTGTGTGATAACGGGTTCGAAGTTCGCGCGCGAACTTTCGAATCTTGACGGTAAAATTCCTGCCAGATGTGATGTAGTCAATCACACACTGTATATTTCACAAGTAATTAAACAATTTAAAATTTGAAAAAATTACAAGAACACGTACGTTTTTCAGGTTTCTGACATAACAGTTTGAAGTTTTTTAAGGATTTAAAAATTATTTGAAATGAAATGAATCCAACTTCTAATGTGATAAGTATGTAGTTAAATAAATTTATCGTTTAATTTCTTATATGTGTACATACAAATTAGTTAAAAGTATACAATTTTGTAAATTTCTAAATTTATTTATTTATTTTTTTTTTATTTTTATTTATTAAATTTATTTATTCTGAATCTTTGAAGTAAACAGTGGGACTTACCATTCTCTTAGTTGGGACAGCAGACCTGGGTTCACTTTCGCGAACAGCTCCGCCATAAAAGAATGCACGGTATCTTCCATAGAAATGTGGAGGATCAGTCAATGTCGTGTGAGCTAACTTTTGCTTTCCTTAAATTACACGTATTGAAGTCTGGCACGAAGGGCTTCATTTTAGCATGTCAAGACGGTGTCATTTCCACCATAACATACCGTCGCTACATTTTAAGCCAAGACATTCCCGATTACAGCTACAAGGCGTGCCATGCACACCCCGAGCATTTAGCACACATACTATATAGTTGTTCAATTCATGCGGGAACGACCTACATCCGAAGGCACGATGCGACACTAAGAGTGCTTTATTACCATCTCTGTCACTCTTACGACATTAACCTTAATATCGCTCCTCTATATGCTTCGAGGGAAATAGGGTCAATTATCGAAAACGAGAAGCGCCGCATATATTGGAACTTTATATTCTCGGTAATTGTTTCTGTTGCACACTCGAGGCCTGACATGGTTCTTCTTGACTTCGATAAGCGAACCATGTTCATTATCGAATTTTCGGCACCAGCTGACAAAAATATCATAGCCAAGGAGAATGAAAAGAAAGAGAATTTTCAAAATTCTCTTTCTTTTCATTCTCCTTGGCTATGATGTTTTTGTCTGCAAAAACTCCGCACTGAATGTATGGGAAAATTGCTTTCGGTGGATTTAGCTGAAACTTTGTCATTTTTAAGGTTATAAGTGCCGGATGAAATATCCGTAAAAAATGGACAGTTTTAACGCTATGCGGCGCTAAGCGTTCAAGATCAGTGAATAAAACGAATTACAACAGATTTTGTTACAAAAGTGATGTCAACATAGAAATCACGGTTCAGATCGTGGTCTGTCATATTTTCGCCTACACCGTTGACTCATATAGCGCGCTTCTCAAAACGATCAAACGCTAAGCGCTCAAGATCAGCGAATAAAACAATATATATATATATATATATTAAACATATATTAAACAGCATTCACTTATTATTTCCATTGACGATGGTATGCTTGTCATCTTTTTTGTGAAAGGTCTCGAGAGCGGATAGTAATTTTATTGGTAAGCTCAGGAAAAAAAATTCCTATCTGTTCCCTTCTGTATTAAATGTGTTGTATTTCTTATTCCCTTTTTGTGTTTAGTTTCTTGTGTTTATTTGTTTTATTTTGTTGTTTCTGAATTTTTCTTTCGTTTTATTAATACATTCCTCTGCCTTTCAAGACCATAAGAGCTTGTTTCTCTTCTGGTTTAAAAAATGGCATTCATAGTTCGAGTTAATTGCTATGTGTGCGATAGAGTCTATCAACCAGGACAAATGGCTCGGATTGATGGAAATAATAATCCTGATAGGCAAAACATTGTAATTTTTAGACGCCTTCAACTTCGAAGACCACCACTTTGAAGTCGCCGATGAGAGTAGGTTATGTCTCAATTGCAATCAATCGATTCGCAATGAGATAGAGGAGCTCCAACGTGACCCAGGCTGTTTAAGACTGAATGTTCTTACACAAACAGGCAGGCAAACGAGTATGTTCTGTAATGCTGATGTTAATACTCCAAGGCTTTCAATTGAATGTAGAGTTAACGTTTTTATTGTCATGGACATTTTCATTCCAGAAGAAACAAGAGCATGCTTAAATCATTTGGATGAACATGGTTTCACCTTAGGCCCCTTGCTTCTTGGACTACAAGCGATTATTAGACCGTATAGGATTCCGGGACAGCAGTTACTTCTGTTTTTGCAGCAACTTCGTAACGAAGCAAATGTTCATGCGGCCGCGGCGTTTAATAATGAAGATAGTTTAACTGATGAAGAGTTTGAAGCTACTGCTCCTGTAACAAAGGAACAATTTAGAGAATTGTATGCATTTTGTGATCCTATTCTGCCGTTACATGGACATGGTGCCAGATACGTGAGAAAAAAAGATCTACTGACTTTCCTTTGCAAAATGCGTCAAGGTCTTTCTGATGAATTTCTGAAAGTGATTTTTCATTATTCGAGCCGGCAAGCTACAAGCATGGCCATTTCTACTGTAAGAGAGTCTTTAATGCAGCGATTTTTGCCTGGTAACATTCGATTTAATGCGATAAGCAGAGAGGAATTCATTGAAAGACACGTGACATCATTCGCCAATGAACTGTATAATCCACAACCAGAAATTCCCAAAGCTATTGCTATCATCGATGGAACTTATGCTTACATGCAGAAGAGCAGTAACTTTCGCGTACTTCGACAGTCATTCTGCAAACATAAAGGACGTCACTTGGTAAAACCCGCTCTCATTGTTGCTCCAGACGGATATATACTTGAAATACAAGGGCCATATTTTTCTGACTCGCGAAACAATTTCAAACAAATGATCATTAACGAATTTGAAAGAGATGTGGAAGGTATGAGAGAATTTTCCGACATTGGTGATATTTTTATAGAGGACCGTGGATATAGAGATGCCCAACCAGTTTTAGAACGTTCAGGAATTGTGTCGAAGATACCACCATTTCTCCAACAAGGACAGAGTCAATTGGTAATGGAAGAAGCAAACGAAGCTCGGCTAATAACGAAATCTAGATGGATAGTGGAATCCAGAAATGGCCACATAAAGTCTATTTTCAAGTTCTTCGAGAAAACCATTCCGATGGCTCATGTTCACAATCTAAGGGACTTCTTTCGTATTGTTGGTGCCATAATTAATCGATTCTATCCTGTTATCGAAATGCAAGGCTCTACAGCAGACCTTGCAAGAGAATATATAGCGAGAGCTCATGAGCCAAATATTGTGCAAGCGCGCGTAAAAGTGGACAATATGCGCTCGGAAATGCAAATTGGAATCGCCTGCATGAACTTCAAGTACCACAATTTCCTCGCCTTACATTGGAAGAAATACGCGACATAACAATTGGCGTGTACCAAGTAGAACTTGCCCCATCTTACTTTCAAGAAAAGCTGCAACGAGAAGAAGATGAGGAGTTTCACGTAGATACGCGACTTAATCAACCTGGTTTGATCAGAGTACGAGTATTTTCTCGTTTCCGAAATGCGACAAGGTAACAGCTGTGGATAGCATTCAATGAGATCGATGACATAGGACCAGACAATAACGAAACGCTTCTCGGTTATTACTGCCCATGTAAGTCAGGGGCCAGAACTCTTGGCACTTGCGCACATATTGCAAGCGTTTTATGGTTCCTGACTTATGCACGTCACCAGCAACACGTAAAGTATCCTCAAACTTCCTTGCTACAAAGGATTATAGACGCTGCTAATAGAGGTGAACAAGCTAACCCGAATCAAGAGCCAGAAATAATTTAATATTTCGAAAAACCTACTGGGATTGGGCGCTTAGCGTTTGATCATTTTGAGAAGCTCGCTATATGAGTCAACGGTGTAGGCGAAAATATGACAGACCACGATCTGAACCGTGATTTCTATGTTGACATCGCTTTTGTAACAAAATCTGTTGTAATTCGTTTTATTCGCTGATCTTGAGCGTTTAGCGCCGCATAACGCTAAAACTGTCCATTTTTGGATTTTTTCTACGGATATTTCATCCGGCACTTATAACCTTAAAAATGATAAAGTTTCAGCTAAATCCACCGAAAGCCATTTTCTAGTACATTTAGTGCAGGGTCCTTTCTCCTCAGAATCATTAGTTGCATGCTAGCCGTCTAAATGAATCTCTATATAATAACATTCCCCGATTTCAAAATTTAAAGCCACAGGTGAACGTCGACCCATATAGGCTATCTCGTCCAGAATAACACAAGAGTTTCCTCATTCGAATTCATATAAAAAATATCCCTCTAGTACAGCGCAGGCTTTAGATATATCAAAAAAATGGAATTTAAAATATCCTGATAATCACTGTGAAGAACCTGATGCTTTCCTATTGAAAATTATCGAAGCTACAACTATATTATCCGCACCCGCTACTGCTGTATTACAAATTGTCCCCTTTTGTCCACCTACCTACTAGAGGTACTTACCAGAGGTTTCCTGAGAAAAAGAATTGATTCCCATTTCTGATTCCAGTACAATTTTTACCGGGGGGGGGGGGGGCAGCTGCGGCTGTATACAAAATTTTTGGAGGTTTTCAAAGGAACCGCGGAGGAAAGTAAACGCAAACGCGGACATTCCCATTCATGTGCTAACATACGTAGTACGTAGCTGTACCTTGTCCTTTATTAGGCACAAGGACGAAGCGGGATTCGAAAATGGTTTTCGGAGTGGATAGACGTACTTACCGCAGCAATTACCGGAAGTTTCTAGAAAATTGATTTTCACGTTTTATTTTACGCGCAAAAAGTTGATATATCAGAGAGGGAATCTGCTAATGTTCCCGGCCCTTCAAGGGTAGAAGATGACGTGGAAGATACATCTCTTCACAGTGATTGATCGAAATTGCGATTTAAAGATGCCTTTTTTCACTTTGAGTAGTTTCGAGTTGAAAGGGGTCTCGTCGCAAAAAATCTTCTACAGTTATATCAAAAGCCTGGAAGTCGCAGACAGGACGACCCTTCATGGGTATGAGTCAATAGTTAGTAAGGTGGAGGTATCTGCGTGAATTCGACTAAATAGCAAAGTCGGTTGGCTCTCGTCTCTCAAAATAGCTCCCTAAGCCAACACGATAACTATTGTGTGGAAGGCTGAATATTACCAGGGTATGGTCCCTAGCCACTCGTGGGAACAAAATGAAGCCCACAAACAAAACTAACAGAAAACAAACACATGCAGGGGAGTCTTCAATGAGGCCCTCCATGAATACTTCTTCTCTCGAGAATATGAAAACTAACGGAGGGATTAAATCACCTTTAAATGAACTGGGGGCCTATGGGGTTTCTAGTATCTCGAGGGCCTATATGGTTCCTAGTACCTGAGGATGTAGAGTCAAGAAAAAGCGCTGGTAAAAAGAATTTTAGCAGCGCTGCCAGAAGGAGATACTGTCCGTCAGCAACTGTATGGCTCATCGAGGCAGTAGGCGGTTTGAAGCCATCAGAAGGTGCAAGACTCAAAGCCATTGATCACAAGGACGAAGGAAGGGCAGCTGCCCTCGGAACAATGGATGGATAATGCTAATTTTTGAATGAACAGCGTATTAGTTGGAACATACGACTTTGCTCCCTGAAACACCAATTTATGTCAGAAGGGACCTGGTCGCCCTTAAAATCGAGTACCAAAGAAGAAGACGAAGAAGACGTCAGACCATGAAATTACTGAGCTGGCCTTGTGCTTTATATCTTTTAGCGAACAATTTAGAGACTGTCACGTGTCGCCTGTGGCATCCCTATCAGATCACATGCAATATGCTTTTCACTGACAGCTGAAGAGTCTGGTCTAATTAGTAGTGAATAGGGTAATATGTAAATACCAGGAGGAGAATTGTCCTCTTCATATTAGAAGACTATTAAATACAGCCAGGAAAACTCTAAACTATGATTTGTAAAAGGTCAGTGTAGCAAGATATACTAACAAAATACAATTTGCTAAAAATAACTTACAGAGGGGGCATTGTCGGGGCATTAAAAATGATACTGATACTGAAAAACTATAAGAGTGCTTGAAAGAAAAACCCTGCATGTCAACTGAGGGCATTGATTTTTCCAACAGGTGACATGTCAAAAACGGCTAGCGAAATCCGGTAGTTTACTGGTTATATACGATAATCATTATACCAATTACAACTTATGCCTCATTGATATGGACGCCAAAAAAACCAGTTTAGTTAGTTCCAGGAAACAGCTGGAGAGCCTACAAAGTATTTTCTGTCTGGCAGTTATTAGATCAATGAAAACAACATCAACCTTGGCATTGGAGTCCATCTAAGGTATGCCCACGATGCACATCTAATTAGGCAGAGAGCTGCGGCGGAGGCATATAAACATTCCTATTAAGGTGATATTCCCGAAGAGATAACAATCGCACTTAGCGAATTCCATACCGTATTTCAAGCTGAAATCGTGGCCATCAAGGCCTACCTAGAAGAGAATCGTGAACATAGTTTTGTTAACTACTATATTTACGTATGCTCCGATAGCGAAGTAGCCTTGAGAGCTCTTGCCGCAGAAGAGTTTAGATTCAGACTTGTCTTGATTTGTCCACAAGGCCTTCACAAAGTTTCCGGTAAAACTAGGACAACTTAATCTGGGTTCTTGTACATGAGAACATAAAAGGTAGATCGACAGTGACCCTCGATGTCGAGAGTGAGTACAATAATAATAATTATTATTACAATTATTTATTATTATAAAAGGTGTTCCGAAGGTGTTCCGCATTGATGTCGCGGCAGGGCTTGAGCTCTCCTCTCATGACTTTGACGGCAATGTTGCAGGTAGCATTGCTACTGACAGGGTTTCCCATGCCAAATAGGCTGATAACGAAGAGGAGAGGGACTAAGTAGAACACCAAAACCCATCAATGAAAAATGGAGAATATATTAAAGATTTTGAAACGCTTGCCGCTTTACGAGGATCGTCGGGGCGCCCCTGCAGCCACCGCTGGGGGCCACAGCATGCGGGACGGTGGCGATGGTGAGCTGCGAGATGGTCAGGCAGATCTCACTAATCAAACAGCTGACCAGCAAGAACATCTGCGACAAACGGTAAGCAGTGGAACATCAACTTTGCGTGCTGAGGATGCTTTGGCTAGCTCTAGCTATTTGCAGCTAACCACCTCAACAGAAATACCGTGGGAGAGCATCAATTTGGATACCACAATGAAAGAGGAATTGGTGTGTCTCTATTATGAAAGTGCAAAGTTTGAAACAAACAAGGAAAAAGTATACAATTTAAGAACAAAATTTGCTGCAAAGTATCCTAATATACAAAAGGTCGCACTCAGAGATCTTATCTCTAAGGTGAAAGACATCAGGACTAATCTACATGTTACAGAAGAGCGAGCAATGGAGATTAAACAACAGGTTGATTTGGCATGGAAAAACGACGGCAATGAACATCAGTTAGAGAAAGCCGTGACAAACGGTCAAGCAGGAGCAATTGATGTTCTTCCTCAACCTATTGATGATCCAACACCACGACATCCTCCAGAGGCGGATGACCTTATACAACCAGAGGCAGAAGCAGAGGTTCAGCAACCAAAAAAGCGACGAAAATGGACATACCATATGAACAGAGATGATATGCGCCTTCATTTTTTTGCAGAGAAATGTGGGAAAAGTGTGAGGAGAGTTCATAGACTCTTCTTACTTAAATAGCCAGGGCTAGCCACAAAAATAAATGAGCAGAATCTGGCAGATCAAAAACGCTCAATATCTGAACAGAGACTGCTTTCGACTGTTGAAATAGCTGCTATCGAAATGGAAGTGGAACGGAAGCTTCCTATTGATGAGCTCGCCTTGGAAGATGTGGATAACGAAGACTTGATTGATGCTGAAGGCATAGGTGCTAGGGATAATGAATATCATGCACCGGATCGATTAAAACCACATCCGGATATTACTAACGATGATGTAGATAGGGAAATCTCAGAAGAACTACAGCACCTGGAAAGGAAGTTTTGGTCATGCTTTAGTAGAGATAGTAGAAATATGTAGAACCAACACTGAGGCATTCTCTGCCCAAAATGAACATCACAAATCATCTGCGTACACTAATAGCACATCTCGACAGTAAGGTTTTACCTACGTATTTGAACGTAGCACAAAATGCGTTAGAGGTGCAAACTCTTGTATACTGTGCAGCTGTAGCAACCGTTAGAACGTTGGGCCGAAAAACTAGGCCTGCAAATGCAATTTTTGTTTCAGCAAGGGATGGAGATCCACCATGGAAGATCAGGTTGGATATGGATGTCAGCAAAGTAAGGTGCAAATTGGGTCGATTAACTCAATATAAAAAAGGAAACAGAACAAGAAAGCTGATGAACCATGTTACTAAAATCATCCACCCTCGGCACATCGAGACAGTAACACCAGCAATATTGGATCAAATTTTAGACTCTCAACGACAGAGACTTGATGTTTTTACTGCCAGACTACGTCGGTACAAGAGCATGATTTTTTTAAACAAAATTTGGCGAGAAATTCAAACTCAACAAAATTTTCAAACAGTTAAATGTTAAATCATAAATTCTTCCTTATATCTTACGGTCCACATAAATTAAAATAAAATTGAGCAAAAAACATAACATTAGTGTGAGAGCAAAAGTTTATGCTCTCGCTAAAGTTCACAAATCTAATTTAAGTTGGAGACTACTAGTTTCTACTGTTGGTTCTCCATCTTACAATTTATCAACGTATATTTCAAATATTCTAAAGCCAGTTTCTATTAACACTAGTTTGTTTGTCAAAAATAGTTGGGAATTTAAAGACTGTTTTAAGTATATTAGTGTACCAAAAACTTATTCAATAGTTTATTTAGATGTTGTGTCCATATTTGACAGAATTCCACTAGATCTTGCTTTATTTCGTATTGAAGAAAAACTTAATTTACATCATAACTTAAAAAAACAACAAAAAATGAATTTTTAATAGACACCAGAACGATCTTTAATGGTACTGTTTTCTCGTAGCTTGGGTTTTTCAATCCGCTGGAGTCAATAAACGACATTATTACAAAACGCATTCATGAGATTTATAATAACAGTAATAGAACTAATGAAAAAACAAATTGAGTAATACTTACAATAGATTTAATTTAAACCTTATCTTACCTTACATTCAGGGTCTATCTGGACGGTTAAGGAATTCACTTCAACAATTTAATATCAACGTGTATTTTAAAAACACAGATACTTTATATAATTATTTGTCGAAGAAGAAAGAGAATGATTTCATTGCAAATTCATCTGGTGTTATTTATCTAATTAATTGTAAATGTTGTAATAAAGCTTATATAGGTGAAACTGGCCAGGCATTAAAAACCAGAATTGCTAAACACAAAAGAGATTGTGAAGTTAGGAATTTTAAAACAGGTTTATCAGAACATTCTTGCAATTTTAATCATTACTTTAATTCGGATTTCAAAAATATTAAAATATTAGCAACAGAAAAAACGTGTCAACGACGTATTATTGAGTATTATAAAATAATGTCATCTGTTTAATTAAAAAATGTCTCGCATTTAATTCAAATTTATTTTCGCGCTTCTTCACCAGTAGTTTCAATACAATCCGGTCTATTGTTTGTCAACGTTCATTACGCACACTGCCTGCAGGCAGGGGCGTCGGAGCCATATGGCCTGGGTAGGCTTGAGTTCACCCATCAAATCATTAAATCTAATAATAAAATAAATCTAATATTTATCTTAAATTTATATTTCTGAACATATTTTCGGTGAGCCAACCCGTGAAAAAAATCGTTCCGACGCTCCTGTCTGCAGGTATTTATAAATTGTACATTTTCGTTCGTCCTTCCTAACCTACGATAAAGTTTTGTTTTTATTTTTTAAAAATGTAGTCCTTCATTGATTTAAGTCTCATTGATTTTTTCAGACTTCATTATAACTATCTAGGTGCCCCACTTACGCGAGAACTACGCATATCTACAGGCATAATTATGCCGTAAGACTACTGTATAAGAGTCAATTGTGTAAAACGGGAAGTGCCAAATTTTCTGGAACTACAAATTTTGGACAACCGTCTCCGTTGCACACTCGAGGCCTGACATCGTACTCCAAGACTTCTAAAAACGAACTATATTCGCGATCGTATTTTCGGCTACGGCTAACTACCACATGAGTGCTAAGAAGTATAAGGAGGAGAAGCATCAAAACCTCAAAAGGGAGCTGCAGCGACTGTACCCAAAATATTCGGTTCAAGTAATTGTCCATTTGATGGATGCTCTCGGTGGTGCAAAGCTATCCCCGGTTCGTAACCTTAAAGCCTTACCAACGTGCCAAAAATATGCCAAGGCACTTGCAAAATGGATGAAGAAATCTGTCATCCTTGGATCGACTCGTGCCCTTAACACATATGAGGGTTTCGCCGGCGTGTCGTTGTGATTTCATCGTGCCCTGTGACTTTTAGATGACGGTTGTTCCCAGTAGAATGCGGTGTATGTTTACAACTTTTTTTAAATTATATATATATATATTATATTCCTAAAGTAAATCTCTACGAGGAATTCAATGGTGACCGTCATTTTGACCTTGAAGTTAACCTTCATGGGTTTTTGAAGGTCAACTTTGTTTTTTAAAAATGAAAACCCCCTTTTCTACATCTGAAATCGATAGAGCGAAAAATTCTACGTTCAGGTACGTACCCAAGTCATAGGTCAAGTGTAACGTTCAAGGTCAGTTAGAGGTTACTTTAAATTAACAAAGTTTTCCAAGAGGTCAGTGTAATTCCTAAAGTAAATTTCAACGAGAAATTCATTGGTGAGCTCTGTATTGACCTTGGTGATGATTTTCAAGGTTCTTTCAAGGTTTCTTCCAAGCAGTTTACGTTTACGTTTAGCATCACCCAGAAAGAACGACGTGCACGTAGTAAATTCTGTTCCCTTTGGAGTGCTTTATTAGCGTGAGTCCCCTTGTCTCTCACGCTTCAGTATACTTTGCTCTTTAAATAACCCCAAAGAAAATAGTCGCGAGGCGTCAGATTAGGAGATCTAGCAGGCCACTCGATTTCACCCCTTCGTCCAATCCACCTTTGAGGGAACTGAGTATCCAAATATGCTCGAACTTCCATACAGTAATGAGCCGCTGCTCCGTCCTGCTGAAACCAAATATTTTAGAAATTATCGTCTGTAATCTCCCTTATTCTTGGTGCAATTTGGTTTCTGAGAAGCTCTTCGTATGCACGGACATTGAAATAACCATCGATGAAGAAAGGGCCTATTAATGTATCATTGAAGATACCGGCCCAAACATTAATCTTCTGTGGATATTGTGTGTGACTCTCCAACATCAAATCAGAATTTGTGTCGGGACTAATGTCTACAATTTTGCTTGTTAAATTCACCTTTTAAAGTGAAAGTAGCTTCATCTGAAAATACTGTATTGTGCAAGAAACGAGGATCTCTATCAATTCTGTTCACCATAATTTCACAAAATTCAACCGGACGATCAGGATCGTCTTCATTGAACTCTTGTACCATATGAACTTTGTAAGGATGGAAATTAATGCTTTTAAAAATATTTCGCACTGTCTCAGGAGCAACGTCACGCTTATCACTAGCTCGACGTAAACTAAGGCGTGGATTTTCAACAAATGCTTGGAATATGTCCATCTGCATCTCCTCAGATCCTGCATATTTTAGCCGACCAGTTTTCTGAAGGTTCTTGAAAGATCCATGATTCATAAAGCGCCTTACAGTACTTTCAATGGTTGATTTTGAGACAGGATTAGTATATAGAGAGTATATAGAGCACGGAGAGTTTCATTTTGGCGTGTCCAGGCGGTGTCATTTCCACTTTAGCTTACCTGAAGAGCGTGTCATTCAGACCCCGAGCATCTAAGACACATACTATCTAATTTTCTAAATTAAGCGGGAACGACGTATATTGAAAGGCACAATGCGGCACCCATAGCGCGCTTTATTACCATCTCTGTCACACTTACGGTATTAGCCTTAATACTGCTCCACACATGATCTATGCAAATTCTGCTATCTTGTTACATAACAATTCTAAAATTATCTGGATCATTTGTCTCAGAAATTAATGAGATATTACCGAAATTATTTATGGAATTATTATCGAATATAATATGATATAATCAAACGGAATAGAAATGCTCACTTATTATATGGGGAAGAATACGTCAAGTGTTTACGACTGAAATAATTTTTTTTAGATCGGGTTAAATCTTGGCTAAACTATAGTCCTAGTGGACGTTAATTAATCTACCAAACCATAGGTTCATTTATCAACCGGTTTTCAATATACAGGGGGCTGATCTTTCACATTTTAACGCGTTTCTTCACCTTCCCGTTAGTGTGACATCTTTTAGGACAGTGGCCGGTAAACTTTTCGTTCAGTTTTCAGGTATGGTCAGGCCCACCCTGACCCAATTTTTTTACTACTTTTCGGTCTGTTTATGGACCTCAGTGTGAGTGAGCTTACTCCAACAGGGGTCTTTTATGTGCAGACATGTCAAAGTAAGAAAGTTTAAAATCTCTTAATTTTTCAGCTAGCGATTTCAAAATAGCATAATCAGCATTTACGAGGTTTTTCGATTTTACTGATATATAATTTTCTTATGAAAGTTAAATATTTGACGGAGTTTTATATCAAGAAACTTCAGCTTATTATTCAATTTAATACTAAGTAATTCTCCAATTTTCAGCCGTTATAGACAAATTACATATCTTTGTAATCGGAAAAATACGTAGATTCCAAATATGCTATTTTCAAATCACTGATTGCACAATTAAGTATTTTTTTATCTGAAATTTTTTCCCATTTTCCAACTAAGAACCCATAAAAAAAGAAATAGTCTGTCCAAGCTCTGACGAGAAAGTAGGTCGTTGGTCACCCCAGTCAGGGTAGCCTGACTTTGTCAGGAGCATGCCGACCACTGTTTTAGGATCATCCGATTGAGCTTTTATAATAGTGTTTTTGAAAGCTCTTTTCATGTACTTGAAGGCCATGTGATGAGTATAACAGCTGATCAAGTCAGTCCTAAGATCAGTATTTTTTCATCCATATCGAAAAATAAGTTTGAATAACGCAGAAATTTTTTTTCGGGAAATGTTAATAAATATTAAAGGATTGTTTGTAGCCTTGCAAAGAGTTGGGGGGAAAAAAAGTTTATTTATGAAAATAATTATTATCGCTGGACACACTTAGTCTTTACAGCAGAAGTTTGACTTCTAACTTTATCTGTCTAGTTGTTGGATTATTTATGTATAATGTTTGTGACCAATTTTGGTTGTTTTGCCCCACTTTGATGAATATAAGTCTTACAGTTAGCCCATTGACAAAATTGAAAATTCTTTGCAGTGTTCCACAGCACGGTCGGTATTTCTCTTACAAAAAAACTTTTTTCATAATACTAATTAGTTAGGACTAGAGACAGATTCCTTCATGCCCTCTATTTAGCGTGCAAAATTTTCAACATGATATCTCTTTCCGTGTGGACGTAAGTTGGGACAGAAAAGTACCGATCTAACTTGTACTTGTATTTTCTTCAAAATTTTTTTTATTCAAATTTCCTCCGGAACAAAGCAGAGACATGGACTTTATTCCCTCCTCTTTCATTTCCTATACTTTCAGAGTGATCCCTCATTTCGTTTAGACTTAGGTTGGGAAAGAAAAATTGTGAACCAGGTTTGGCCATATGACCCTCTCGTCACATGGCGTTAAAACTGTTATAACGATATATTTAAAAAAATTGATTTTCTGAAGAAGAAAAAACATATTATGATTTTTTCCTATCTAAAAAAATATCTTTTATGTACTCTTTGATATCATGTAAAATAAAAAGTGGGCCGGACATTTCTTCTTCGTCAAATTAAAATTTTTTTACACTCATTATGAATAAAATAAAAGGTGTGAGATAAAACATATAACGTAATTTATATATTTATAGACAGACAATCATCTCAAAAAAGGTAAATATAATTTTCAGGCACAATAGACCTGACAGTCTTCATGCCCGAACGCTGCGACAGTTTAACATGGAACCCTCAGGCGTAAAAATCTACGTTTGAACACGACAAATTTCCGGCACACTTTTTACTCTAAATGATTTCAAAGAGTATAAGAAATCTATTTTTTAAATAGAAAAAAATGTAAGCATGTTTTCTTTCAAAAAATCAATTTCAATTTCAAAAAAGATTTTTTTAAATATTTCCTTATGATAATCTTAAATTACGTGAAAAGAGCTTTTCAAAACACTATAATAAAATTTCAATCAGATCATCCTAAAAAAAGTTACACTAACGGGAATGTTACGAAACGCGTGAAAAAGTGAAAATGTCAGGCCCCTGTATATGGACAACCGGTTGATAAATGTAGCTATGATTTGGTAAATTAATGTAAGTCCACTAGGGCTATATACCAGCCAAGTTTCAACCCGATAAAAAAAAAATAATTTTCGTTGGGAACACATACGAGGTGTGTTCAAAAAGTAAGGTGACTTTTCAATTTCCGCGGGCTACGTACATTCAAGTTTTAAATTTTTTGTTTTGTTGTGTTGGTACACTCGTCACGATCATATGTTCACAGTTTTGACTATATAGCTCGTGTTGTTTTTCTGTCAGAGGCGTAAAAGGTTAGAAGGGTTTGGTTTGCTCAGCGATTATCTTCTTTCGAAAAAAATGGAGCAAAAAGTTTGCATTAAATTTTGTGTGAAAAATGGAATCCAGTGCTCTAAAACTCTTGAAATGTTGACAGTTGCATACGGTTAGTCTACTTTGAGTAAGGAAAATGTGTATAAGTAGTACAAGCTGCTCCAAGAAGGCCGAGAGGATATCAAAGACCAACCTCGACCTGGACGTCCCAGCACGTCAACAACAGATGAAAACGTTCAAGCAGTGGAAGAAATGGTGTTGAAAAATCGCCGAATTACCACCAGAGAAGTTGCTGAAGATGTTGGCATATCGGTTGGCTAATGCCATGCCATCTTTTCGGACCCATGAAAGCACATCGATTTTCAACGATTGAGGAGATAAAAACTGCATCGTTGAAATAACTCAAGGCTATACCACAAAATTATTATCAGAAGTGCTTCGATGATTGGAAAAAGCGTTGGGAGATTACTTTGAAGGGGACAACATAAATATTGAGGAATAAATGAACATTTTTTGAGAAAACTATAAAGTCACCTTATTTTTTGAACACACCTCGTATTTCTTGTACGAAAAGAGAAACAAGTGGACCTCTTTCAATTCCCCAAATGATGAACCTCAAGAAACACGGGTTGTCAACATGCAGGGACTTCAATTTTCGACATTTTAACTTGTGCGCCGTTATTCAATTCATCGTAACTACTGCTGAAGTTGATCAACATAACTTTTATAACTTTTATTTATTTATTTTCATTTTAAGATATTGACATTAAATTTAAAGTCAGAGACTTTGGAAACCCCACTGTGCCAAGTTACAGAACAATCAGACAATTTCTTGAAATTTGGCGATCTATTGGAATTTTCGGTAACAGAAGTCACGGGTTCTCCACTTCTTTTGAATTTCACTACCAGAAAAAATAAGAGACCTTTAGTTCTCTAGAAATAGATTCTAAAGTAAACTGAGTGCATTGATAATTTCAAGTGTTCAGAAACAATTTTGTTTTCAAATATAATATTTCTGGAAATAGTATAAATCAGCCTCAATAAGGATTGAGCTTACTGAATTCGTTGAACTTCTGGTCTTGAGTGGTTAGATCAATTTAATTATTTATACTGACATTGTTTAGATATATTCTTTTTAATTATTTTAATCATGCCGAGAAGATGGAGTTCGGTTTACCATTACCTCAATTATTTTTTAAGTCTGGGCACAAGAAGAAAACCGTTAATTTAAGAACACTTTCTGCCACTCTTAAAAACAAACATCTAAGCATACAAGCGGCTGCGAAACTATGTGTAGAATGCGGCAGACTATGTCAGAGTATGCATTTTTTCCCCCATGCATGATTACAGTGCACAAACAATAGGAAATTCTCCGAACAGTTCCGAAAACAACATTAACGCTTCTACTATTCTACAAAATTACGTTATAATGAACGAAAACCGATTTCACATACTACCTAACGAGACATGTCCTTTTCTTTCAACATCGAAGCTTAGAACATCAGAACAAGATTGTCATAATGAGGAGCAGCAAGTTAAAATCGAGGTTCTTGATCAAATAAAAGAAAAATTAAGAAACTCTTCTAGCAATTCTAAAAAAGTATTGCTTTTACTCCTTGCTCCCAAACCTTGGGACCGAAGACAACTAGCGACATCCTATGTGTATGTCGTTGCGTTGTCTTTATGATATGATAAAGACATCGTCACATCATACTACGTCTCAACGATATCGTAAAGATACCTTAACGCCATGGACATAGGATGTCGTAAACCTGTGGTTAAGATGCCGTAGAGGCGTCGCCAAATTTTCTGCGCACTGGGCGATTAATTCCAAAAACGATAACACTTTAGATCTAGAAATTGAAACATTAGTGAGAGCATTCTACCTTGATTGTGAGAACAGATGTTTGCTACACGCTATGAAAATTTTTTTTCTGTTAAACAAAAAGATACTTCATGCGAACACGTTTAAGAAAGATAAATTCTATGTAAGCTTTCTGATTCGTATGACAATTTCTAATCCCAGAACATAACAGTGAGCATGAGCTTATCAAAATTCTTACAGCTTAGACCTTGAAATTGCGTTCTCACTGAAGCTAGTAGTATGCACAATGTGTGCGTTTTCGTCAATTAGGAAAATTGTTAATGCTGCAATTGGAACTCATTACGATTGTTTTCGTTGAACAGTATTGTGAACTTATGTTTAACCTGAAATCGCATTCTTTTACAGCTTCATACAAATCAACTTTTTTAATCACTTGAATAAGACATTAGAAGAAGGCAAATTCATTATTCTGTTCGATTTCGCTGAAAATTACACTTTTGCAGCTCAGAATTTAGCTGAATTATTATACTGGAACCCCGAGCAGGCCTCTGTATTCACTGTCGTCATTTATTACAGGGAAAGCAACGAACTAAAGCATCGAAGTATTTCTATGGTATCAGACTGTCTAAGAAATGATACAGTTTATTTCCCTGATGGAGCAGCTCAGAACTTTAAGAAAAAGTATAATTTTCATAATCTACTCCACCACGAAACACATCTTCATATTCCGGCCAAATGGCGTGGCGCTTTCACGCAATGGCGCATAGAAAAGGCCCGCGTGATGGCATCGGTGGTAATTTTAAAAGGCATAATCAAAAGATCCAATTTTAACTGATGATGGTCTTTATCAATGGGCAAAGAGCATCTGTAAAAACGGTGTCACGAACACAAAACTACCACTTTCATACCCTCTGATGGCTGAACTCCAGAACTGAGCACATCAGCTTTCTCTTCACGGTTTAACATTATTCCAAAGAAAACTGTATCACGAAAGAGAAAAAGAATGCATGTGTAGTCAAGTGCAGGAATCACTCTACTCAAATCATGGATTTGATAGACGAGGGGACTCACAACAAAAAGCACCCCGAATGATTAAGATTTGGAAATAGTATTTAGCCTTAAAACACTATTAACAAATTAATGAAAAGTAGTTTTAAACTATCAA
>NC_046663.1:139610589-139613108 GCF_010883055.1 Belonocnema kinseyi
GCGTCTTGTTCAGTGTGCTCTGAAACCTAAACTAACATGGCGATCGGGCTGAAACTATAGCTACAAGCTATCTAAGGATGGTACTATAGAAGGCCACCTCAAAGTAGGCCTAGTGGCGCCATCTCTTGGTCAGGCCGGAAACTTATCAATCCACCCTCGTATACCAAGTTCGCTTGCTCCCATCGTGTACGATTCCGAATGTGTGCATGAAGTCCATACCCAAGAATACTTGTTCTCCCATGCTTGAGACAATATGGATCTTCATCATTCGCGAAACACGATCTATCTCAGCAGAGAGATAACATGTGGCTTTACATGTGACGGTTACGAAGGACCTTTATCTAATCATGCCACCGAGGGCTCATTCGATTCGAGCAGGGCCAGCCTCACCTGATTCTCTTGCCAGGGGTTCGGTTTCTCTCTCATTCTTGTTTTTGTGTTAAGAACGATGGTATCCTCAATTTCTACCGTGCGCGTTACTGGGGTCTGGTTCGCCGAAGTTGACGGAGGTTCTAAAAGAGTGGAGTTTGTATTCGGGGCTATCCCTACTACCGCCGGATCCGCTAACTCCAGCCTGTTCTCTTCCGGTACGCATCGGTCGTCCTAAGGGGTCAATTCTGGGTACCAGGGTACCGCCTGGTTACCCCCCCTTATGTGTGTATTTCATTTGGAAATTAAATTTTATCGTTTGGAGGTGAAAACTAAAAAAAAATGTATCGATTAAAAAATATATAGTTGCACTACAAATTTCAAGTTTTTGTCTTTACCAATCGTTTGTAAATTATTTCAAGTCTTTTGGAAGTTCATCATTAAATATGATTCATTGTAACTAATAATATAAGTGGGACGTTGGTCTCATTCCTTTTTTTAAAACTATTTTTTAACTATTTTATTATTGAATTCAATAGCTTCTTAATAATACATAATAATGTACGAATACACTTATGGCGAAAAAATTATTTTTCCTGATTTATTAAAAAAATTAAGTTTTGTCTAATGCAATTTTAATTTTTGTTTGGCCCTTGTTGAACTAGTATCTTGGATTAACCCGACCCTAACTGAAATACCTAATAGAAGTTACTGTTACTGAAGTTACTCAAACTAATAATTATAGATGACAGATATAGAACATGAGCGTGCATGTTTCTATGTTTTCTTGTAATGAAGGAAGTAAGTAATAAAAGGTTCCATTCAATTTATATATTTATGCTATTTGAACTATTCCTTTTATTGAAGAATTTAAATTTAAAGAGTGATTTCCTGTACCAAGAAAATTATTTTCTGGTAATTCTTAGCATAAAAAGTAGTACAGAATTATCATATCTATTCTTCAAACAGAAAAATAGTTCAAGTTAAACATTTTTAAACTAAGTTTTTTTTCAACTAGAAATTCTCAAATTCAACGTTCACGGAATAAAAATTCGAAAGATGTTGGAAGTCATTATGAAAATTGTTAATTGTCAGCTTCATTTTTTAATGCAATGAAAAATATAATTCCTTAAATTGGATAAGGTTGAGTAATGGATAATCTTTTTTCGATGAAATAAATATCGTATGTGTTAAAACTTGATAAAAAAAATGTTCTGTCAAAAATAGAAGTTTCATTATATTGATTTCAGTAGTTATGATTCAAATCTTAAGTATAATATATTGTTTCCATGACCAAAGATTTAGAAGCCCTTACAATTGTGCAACTATTTAAGCTTTTAACAAGTTTTCAGAATCATAAAGAGGTCAATTTGAAATCTTTAAGACTACACTTTTTTGCCTTTGAAGCCATATTTCATATTTCACAATTATTAAGGTAAACTCTCCAATTTTTTAATTTTGACGTAAAGCTTTTAATTTCCTGGTTTTCGAAGATTATGCGATCTTGAATCGGAGTTAAGCTGAGTAAAGATAAGTGATGTGGAACGAGTCTTAGTTGGCGAGAATCGTAGAGTATTTGGATGAATTTCAAGAATTTTTCCGTTTTACATATTTTATTAATAGGTGAATTTAAAAAGGTTTAATTTTAATATCTAATTTTATTTCTGAGTTTTGGATTGTAAGAGTTTTATGTATGCAACTTTCCGCTTTAGCAGTGTTGTATTCAAGCATTATTCTCAAAATCCTCATAAGATTATGTTCTAGATTAAAAATTATTTCGTAAGTATAATGTAAAAATATTAAATTTTATGTTAGAACTTGCATCTAACACTCTCGTAAAAAGTGATAAAAATGTATTTAAGATTTGGACAGAGATAAATATTTTGTTTTCAAGATTTTCACAATCGGTGTTTATATATAATTAGAATTTATTGGTTGTCAACATTCAGTGGTTCAAATTTTTTACATATTAACTCGAGTAAGTTATTCAATTATTCATTCCTTCTACTGAAGTTGATCAATTGAACTTTTATAGACTGTTTTATGAGCTTCTTGAAATGAGCTTTACTTTAAAAAGAATTAATTTATAATTAAAACAATTATTTCTTTCTCAATTTTCGATTTTTAACATATTTTTGAGTTTTTTCTTT
>NC_046663.1:139613208-139621109 GCF_010883055.1 Belonocnema kinseyi
TAGAACACCGCTATGAGAAATGTATCAGCCTTGGAGGAGATTATGTTGAGAAATAAAAAAAAAATTCTTAAAAACGTTGTTTTTCTTGGTCAGGCCGGAAAATTATCAATCCACCCTCGTATATCGGACTTCCCGGAAATAGTCCACCACTATACCGAGGAAGGTACCCAGGTGGAAGTGGAGAGGAGGGATGAAAATCCGGCAATATTAGACCAGTGTTGCGGCTTCAGAGAAATTATGGCCGAGGAGCGACAAGAACTGGACACGTTAGTTTGCCATGATTATTAGGCCCCCTCCTGAGGTACTTCCGGCCACCGACCGAATCACTCATAGCATAGACGTCGGGGGACACCCACCGATAAAATAGAGGTATTATCGAGTGTCCCCGAAGGTGTTGAAAAATATGCAAGATGAGGTAACCCGAATGTTAGCTGAAGGCATTGTTCAGCCATCGAAGAGCGGATGGTCCAGTCCCGTAGTAAAGGCCCGAAAGGCTGATGAGACATATAGGTTCAGCGTAGACTACCGCAGACTCAACAAGGTCGCCAAGAAAGATGCATACCCCTTGCCCAAGATGGATTTGATCCTTGAGCAACTTCGCGCTGCGAATTACATAAAGAACCTAGATTTAAAGTGGGGGTACCACCAAATTCCGATGACTGAAGATAATAGGGAGTGTACAGCGTTTATAGTCCCTGAGATGGGGTTCTTTCAATTTACAAGAATGCCTTTTGGACTAGTAGACTCCCTCATAGGGCCAGACATGGAACCTAACGTCTATGCGTACATCGCTAATACAGTCATAGTAAATCATAGTACTTAAACTAGGAGATAGGGTCATGCGTAAACAGCAGGTGACATCCTCAGTCAGAAAAGGGGTAACGAGAGGATTTGGGAGTAAAAAGCAAGGACCGTACGTCGTGGTGCGCGTTTTGGGACCCTCAGTATACAAGTTAGAGACAGAACATGGACAATTAGTACGAAAATTTCTAGTAAAACTTCTACTCCCCAACCACGATGGGGGACCGCCTAGGGAGGTGGGAGTAGTGGAACAATAAGTATTCAACGCCGTCCTAGTAGTTCCCATAAACCTTTGCATACCCAGGATGCGGTAGAAAGAACAAGAGACCGTAAACTTAGGTTTCGTTATTCTCACCAGATAAGACTAACGAGAATTTTTTTATGCAATCTGGCAGTAATCATCTAGATTTAGTGTGCTGATTTCTTTCCTTTTACTACACACCGTACTTGTTTCGGGGAGTTTGATTCTGAGTTGTCTCCCACTTGAGAGGAATGTGTCTGCATTGGGGATCCTTTATTTCAGTCAGGAACTTGGGTTCCTGAAATGATGACAAGCACAGGTAACACAGGACGGGTTTGCCCAGGTTTGGGGACTTGCTGGAGTGGTTCCTAGGGTTTCCCCATTATTCTTTTTTATTTTTATTTGATTATTTTGTGCAACATGACCCGAAATAACATGCTAGGCCCGGGGAAGTTGTAATGAAGTTTTTGAGCTTAATTCGGAAAAGGGAGGAAAACTTCACGGGATCTCGCCGAAGCCAGAAACAGACACGGCTAAAGTCACGCGCGGGTGTCAAACTTATCATTCTCAAGCCGATTCCAAATAATGTGAATAGAGGCTAGTTAGGTGTTAGTTTATTTTTGTTCATTTGACACAAATTACATAAGACTGCGTTAAGCGTTAATATTAATGAACCCACGCCCCAAAATTATGCAGTAGGAAGGTTAGTCATTTAAAAAACAATGCAAGAGTACCGATTAGATGAATTATAAATAAAGCGGAGAACCCGGCAAAATGTAAATAAAAATATAAATTAGTACCAAACCTTAAGTGTGAAGGATTAGGGTCGACGGGAGAGGCACCGGAGGAGGACCATGACGACACTTTCACGGCTAAGACCAACTGAGATGCCGGAATCCTGATACCCTACAGTCCAACATAACCACAAAACGTAGGAACTGTCTGACAGTTGTAAACACGGAGCAGACAGAACAATAGGTGTTCACCGGAATCCATAGGTGGAAGGGCCAAATACGCATGGGACTGCGCATCAAGTTTGCGTCGATGCCTAGAGGCAGCACCAACCGGTCAACAGCAAAACTGTGATCACACGATAGAACACCAGGGGTGGCTTACCCTGACCAGAGTCCAGGTACGGGTAGCACGAGGCGTTAGGTCGGCGACCGCCGACGAGTGGCAGCGCCGGATGGACCACCGTAGCAGACACAACCACCCCTGCAACACCACGTGAACGAGCGACCATGCGCTGACATAAGAGCGGAGGCCGGTCCATTCAGGCGTGACAGGCAGGTAAGTGGCAGCCGTCTTGTGGCTAGGTTTCCCACCTGGGCCACCCCCGGCCATGTCTTGTTTAATAGTAGGCACACGAAATTTGGGAAACTTCGTTACAATATATAAATGTATACTAAAATTGGCGCCTTTGGTGCCACTCAACGAAGAGCTTTGAAAAGAGCCATTACATTATTTTAGTAAAAAAGAAGGATTAACCGTATTTAATAATGAAGAATTAAAAGGTTGTGGTCTTTGAGGAAATATAATATCGCGGCTCCAATATGACGCCTGGAAAGGGAAAAAATCATGGATGTTCAGTTAATTTCATACATGAGAAATCGATAATTACTCGAAACTGGCTCACAGTGGTCTCTAAGGGCTTTTCGGGAACGCCAATCACGAATCTGGGGTCATTTAATGAGAATTCAATATGGTGGATCTAAGACAAACTTAATCCAGTTAGTACACTGTAAAAAGTTTAATGTAATTTTTCCACAAGGATTATAAAACATGAAAATACCAGTGATTACTGTGAGAAATTTATCAAAATTAGGCAGAAATAACACGATAGTGTAAAATCGCACACTGGTGTTAAAAAGCAGTTTTGGAAGAATGGAATTTTACATTCGCCTTGTGAAATTTCAGTGACGCTGTAAAACGCCGCATGTAAAAGGTTGCACATGCGCAATTTTAAGTCCGCGTATTTTTAATCCCTTAATGTATCTATAAATTAAATCGAATCTGAAGAATAATAAGAGATATAAATAAAAGGAGTCATGTTTTTATTTAGCAGAAAACATTTAACTTTTCGTTTGATTTGCTGTTACAAAGAAAATACGCATCAAACATAGATAAATCTTAATTGGCATTTGATACAAAAATAACATATTATAAATATGATTAATTCGATGGAATGTATTTTCTTTGGAATAATTAGATAGTTTTATTAGGTATCAATCGATAAATAATAATGGAAAACTATGCCACACATTTTTTAAGACCCTGCCGAGGTAGGAGTAGAGTATTTTGATCTTGAATAGTAAAATAGAATATCTTTTAATAAATATGACTATAATATTATACATTATTTTATAAATGAAATGCATTCTTTAGGTTATAAAAGTGAATCTACTTTATACATTTTTTATAGGCATAACTTGACATAAATAAGTAGACAGAAATTTCTTTTAAGGCACTAGTGAGAATCTAAGTTTTAATTTTTCACAGACCTCGTAAATTATATAAAAGGCTCGTTGAGGAAAATAATAATCTTCACATTTAAAACAAAGTATTACAATAACTACATCGATGTGATGCTTTCTCTTGTGATTCTTGTAAAACCTTGATCTTTAGAGACAAATAGTACGCTAAACTAAATCAGTAGGTCACATCCATCTTCTAGAATATGAGTATGTGAATACGACATCGTTGCAACATCTTCAGCTTTACAGTCGAATAGTACGCTAAACATCAATCTTTGAGAATACGAGTTCGTAGATTGTCGTCCCAGTATTAAAAATGATTAAAAATATTATTGCATATGAATATCTCATCCAGATTTTTTTACCGTGTGCATGTGACTATAAATTTCAGATCTCAGAATAAGTTTTGAAATTAAACATAGTGCCAATAGTAGCATAAATGTTGGGAAATAGTAGAAAAATAGTGTCACACAATGTTTTTAATATTAAATTCCAGAGAGAACTATTTTTGAAATGTGCTATACAAAAAATCTCCTATAAAATTGCAAGGAATAGATCCGAATTTTTGAAAGTATCGTAGACTTCGAAATTCGTTAAGATCCTTTTTAAAAAACCCTGTTATCTGTTGAGATCCTCTAAAAGTCCCTGGAACCCTCGTCAATCTTCTTAGACCCCTTGCAATTTTTTAAGGCCTTTAAAATCAATAGACATCTCTGGAAATCTTGTAATTTGTTTTAAAGATTTCGAATTCCTTTAAAGATAATTTTATATATTCCCTAAAGGCTTTGAAATCCCTTAAAATTCGTTTAAACCCCCTGATATCTTTTGAGATCCTATACAATTTATTGGAAAACTCGTCAATCTTTGATCTGTAGAAATCTGTAGAAATCCCTTCAAACCTTATCATTTCTATTGAAATACTTTGAAACTCTTTAATCCGGGCAAATATATTTAAATCTCTGAAATCTGTATTAAACTAATGTTTCAGATACTTATGTCTAATTTCACTCGTATATTCAACTTATTCTAATACTGCAAGAGGGCGTCCAGCGATTCCTAGGAATAAAATTCAAGGCCTTTTCCAGGATTTCCAGGTCACAAATCAAGTATTACCAGGTCTCCTTGTTTTACATCCAATAATGAAATAACCATTTTTGTTATATAGGTAAAAGATGAAACATTCAATTTTTGAACTAGCTAACAATTTCTAGAGAAAGCAGGATTATGAATTAACAAATTATTAACTTTTTGCGAGCGTAAGTATTCTTTTTGTGAAATCTATGGGAATATTTTTAAATCATTGTAGTCTTTTAAATCCTTGAAATTTTTTAGATCTTTGTGAAATTTTTTTAATGTTTTGAAATTCTTATGGATTCTTTGAAATCTTCAATCTATAATATAATTAGTGCAGTCTCAAAAAGGTCCTTTAAATCTCCTTATTTCGTAATAAATAAAAGATCAATTATATCTTGATAAATAAAAAACTTTTCAGTAACAAGATTTTTTCTAAACGAGATGCTTCTTTCATAAGAGACTAAAGGACGTTTAAACAGCAAAACAAAATTCAAATTCAACGATTTTTATAGACCGTCAATCCTTCAATGAAAAGAAAAAACTGCATTCCAGTAGGAAACGTTACGAAAAAATATTATGTGAAAATCAATACAGACCTATGATGACTTTAAATTAAATACCGAACCTGCAAAAATGAATCGTAGAGAGTAAAAATATCTGAATTTTCTCGATATATTTAAAATCATTTATTTATTAAAATACGTGAAAGATAATAATATACTTATTAATTCATTAAAACCTTTTGAATCTGTTACAATTCGTGGAAAATTCTTCAACTCTTTGATTCCTTTGAAATCTGTCGAAATAGTCATAACCCTACCGAAAAGAATGTTTGAGTATATACTAAAAATTCTTTAGGTCAAAGAATCTCAAAGAAATTCTCCGCGGGCACTCAGGTAGATATTTTTAAAGGTCCAGGAAGCTCGTTTAAATGGTCTGAAGGCTTTAAAATATCCTTTCAGAAATTGAAATAAGAATACGATCATAAATAACAAGCAGAGAGGCTATCTCAATAGAGTAGCCGACACTCAAGGGTCCTTTGTTAAGCTTTCAGATTAAAATTGAGACGTAGATTTTTTTTAATTTCATAGTTAACAGCCTAAAACATAATAATTCGGAATCTACGGGTTTCGATGACTTCAGATATCTAACTTTTTTTTTTTGCTAAAAATTGGAATTAATGGAACGTTTCTCGTAAATGGAATGAGATACGCCAAAAAAGACAACATTTTTGAATTCAACTAGAAAATTGTATACCAGTGTACAAGTTATAATCATAAATAAGTATAATGAGAAAATTCATCAATTAAAAAAAAGTGTTAATAATTTGAAGAGAAATTTGAAAAGGGAGAGCGGATTAGCCACGACCAACTACTGTAAATAACTCTGCCCGCCCGGTACGTGACGAAAACAAAAGGAACATTATATTACCGTCGCACCACTCTTAAAACGACCACTAAAAGTATCTTGAAAAGGACCCAAATCTCTCAAACTATCTCAGAGACTATTTTGTCTCAAATCGACTTTGTTTATAGACTCAAATGGGACAATCTATTTCGCTAAAGAAAACTCAGAGATTTCTTTCGGTAGGGAAATTTATAGAAATCATTCAAAATTACTTGAAAATAAAATACATTAATTTTATTTCTTAAAGTTCTCCAGAAATCGATTGAAATACCTTAAAATTGGTAAAATCTCGTAAATCCCTTCAAATACCCTCATACGCTTGCAACTTTTTGAAATCCTGTGTAATTTGTTTGAAATCGGATGAAATCGCATAAAATCCGAGGAAATGGTCTAAGATACGTTGATCATTCTTTTGTAGAATCTCTATTTTTTCCATTAATTCATTAAATATTATCTACAATAATTTTGGTATAATTGCAAAAAGAATATTAAAAATTCATTATAGGGATATACTGAATTTCCTGTTAATTTTTTTGTTGTTGCAAGAAAATGATGAAAAACAGTTAACGAGAATGGTACAGTTTCTTTTTTACAAACCGTTTTTTGAACAAACTGCACGTCACTGCATGTATCAATTACATGCATGTTACAAAGACTTATCTGAAATCTAAATTGGTTGTGCATTCTGGTACTGTTGAAATACAAGCTTTCCTCATAATGCTCATAATGAATTTATAATAGAAAAATAATTTGATCAATTTTAGTTCCCGCATAAATTTGAAGTTAATTTTCATGGAGTGACTATTGAGCCCGCTAATTTTAACGTCATTTCGCTCGCAGAGATCGCACAAAAATTGTAAATATTTGTAAGACAAGCGGAAAAACGTATACTCTCGTTAACGAAATAAGGTTACGATCAGTGGGCGAAATATGCGCATCCTAATTTTTATAAACTGCGGCCTAAACAGCCATAACTTCAAAAAAAAATTTCTATGCAAGCATGCCAAATGTTTCTCCTGAGGCCGCAAAAAACTACGAAGAATTTCAACCTTTAAATTGCATTTTTTTGGAAGTTATGGAAGGGGAAAGGAAAATAAAAAGTGGTTTTTCTCGAAAACCGCTTGACCGATTTAAAGAACAAAATATATGTTATGGAGACTGATAAGACAATTTTCCAAAAAATTCAGGAGAATTTAATGGCCAAAATCACAAGTAAGAAAAATATTTTCATTTTTTGAGAATTTTTTAAAGTTGATGTTTTTGATCTGCATCAACCATCTTTTCACAAAAAAATCTATAAATCCCCTAGATTAACATATTTTTTCCCCTAACTGATCGGATAAGTGCCGAAGAAAGGGTGCTTACACTAAAAAAATCGAAGTCGAGGTTTTTACACCTTTCGAAATTGTTTGAGTTGCTCTTTTTAATGAAACCATTGAAAAAAGTTCCAAGCGTTATTATTGCTACTAAATGAGTTGTTAAGTACCCGAGATATCGGGCTTTTACTCTAGTGCTCGTGATTCCGTGAAACACCTCCCGCCACTTACGCGTCTCATCTATACCTCGCCCGTGATCCACATCAACGAACTATCTCTTTCCGTGAGAACGCGGTGGTAAGTGGAGAGGGAAGATTTAGTAAGTCTTCCCTAGCACCGGAAAATCCTACTGGAAGCTACTGCCATCTAACAATGATACCGGCCGCTAGTTATATCGCGGTAAATCACACCTATGGCCACGTATCACGACTGTGAGATGGGTGGTAAGATGGCATATATATATATCAAACCGAAGGGCCTATGACGAAGCCACCGAACACGTCCTCGGGTTGCGGATAGAGGGTCCCTGTACCAAGGGTTTCTGCTGAATATGGTTACAAAAATAAATAGGCAGTCGCGGACAATTGT
>NC_046663.1:139621209-139643786 GCF_010883055.1 Belonocnema kinseyi
CTCCAAGAAGCCACAAGCAAGAAGGAGAAAAGAAAGCTTCGGAGGATCCCGATTATCCTTGCCGAGAGTCGGGTTGAAAATGTATCTACTAGTTTCCACACCACCAGAGAGCAGTATGCGGTGCATTTTTTAGTGACTACTGGCTTTTAGCGCTGTTGACGCGCATTCTTGTGCGATTTGTAATAATTATTTATCTTAATTACGATCATTATTTTTATTATTTGTTTTTTACCGAGCGCTAACTGCGAGCAATGAGTTCACTGCCTTCACGCAAGCGCAAATATATATAACTCACTATAAGAAACCACAAGAAAGAAAAATAAAAAGAAGGCTTCGCAGAACCCCGATTTTCCGTGAAGGCCATTGAGGCCATGTCTGAAAATTCCGATAAACCGAAGTCCCATTGTTGATAGTAGAAAGTCAGAAGAAAATTAACAGAAGGAAAAAGATAATATATTTAAGAAAATCGCATTCTACCTGTTTCTGCAATTAGTCAAATTATTGTTGCCAAGAATCGGGTAGAAAATGTGTCTACTAGTTTCTATACTACCCTGGATGCACAGTATGCGGCTAATTTTTTTAGTGATTACTGGCTTTTATTTTCTACAAACAATGAAGATATAAGATTTATTTAAAGTTACAAAACATTACAAAACATTACAACCTTATTTTAATAGGTGCGATTTCAAAAAGTAATCATATCAATGAGAGGAAGAGGATTAAGCCTTCCCCTCTATTTAAATAAAACTCAGATACAACTAACGCTTTCCGCTCGTTAGTTGCATAAGGTTGCGTTATCTTCGGTGGAGGCTACTACAAGCAAAGCAATTCCGTGCATAATTCCAAGTTTTAGTGTATTCATTGTTTGTTGCGAATGCATGCGAACCTTTCTTTCCGCTTACGTCGGGACAGCGAACTCAGTGGTCGCAGTTAGCGCTCAGTAAAAAACAAATAATAATAATAATAATAACCGTAATTAAGATAAATAATGATTACAAATCGCACAAGAATGCGCGACAACAGCGTTAAAAGCCAGTAGCCACTAAATAATGCACCGCATACTGCTCTTCTCAGGTGGCGTGGAAACTATTAGATACATTTTCAACCTGCCTCTCGGCAAGAATGATTAGACCAATTGCCGAAACAGGTAGAATGCCATTTTTTAAATATATTATCTTTTTCCTTCTGTTATTTTTCTTCTGACTTTTTACATGACCTCAATGGCCTTTACGGTAAATCGGGATCCTCCGAAGCTTTCTTCTTTTCCTTCTTGCTTGTGGCTTCTTAGAGTAAGTTATACATATGCCATGTTACCCCTCATCTCATGGTCGTGATACGTGACGATAGGTGCAATTTACCTAGATTCAACTGGCGGCCAGTGTTATTGGTAGATAGCACTTTCTCCCAGTGGGACATTCCATATGGTAATAAGAAAATCATGTTTAATTTTTTTTAACTATGGCGCACCAAACCGATCAGTTCAGGGGAAAAATATGTAAATCTACGAAATGTATAGAGTCTTGTGTAAAAAGATGGTTGATGCAGGTCAAAAAAATCACCTTGAAAAAATGCTCAAAAAATTCTAACGGTTTTTTACCTAATATTTTGGTAATTAAATTATCCTGAATATTTTGGAAAATTGTCTTGTCTGTCTCCATAACATCTATTTTGTTCCTAAAAATCAGTGAAGCGGTTTTCGAGAAAAACCACTTCTTTTGATATTCCTTTCCCCCCTCCATAACTTAAAAAAATGCAATTTGAAGGTTGAAATTCTTCGTAGTTTTTTCCTACTTACGGATGAATATTGGACGTAAATTTCATCCTGATACGAGCGGGGGCAGAATGCCAGGATTTCAATTCTGAAATATATCCGAAAGCCGACAATGCCGCACAAATTTGGCATAATCTTGCACTGAGTTCACTCGCAGGTTATCCATTATAATAGAAGATTTAAAAAGTATTAAACTACACGTGTGAAATAACACTAATCGTTGGAAGCTTACATAAACGTTGTGAAATTACATTTTGATTTCAGTTAAACTTTAATGTAAAATTTCCACAACAATCACTGGTAGTTTTATGTCCTACGATTGTTGTGGAAACATTACACGTTCATTGTAAATTTCATTCATTTATGGTAAAATTCCTTTAATAATCACTGTCAATTTACAAGAAACGCGTAATTTTCCCACAACAATCATAGGAACAAGTTACAGAACGAAATGTTATTTTCAGAAATATTTTTTACAGTGTAATTTAAATTACCCTAATCTTGATTTCGTTCAGATCTATTTAGAAAAATACAAGTAAAAATGCTGTCGCGAGGCCCATTGCGCTGTTTAATGGCTTAAACTGTGTGGTCATGTACCCTGATTCCTATTTTGTCCATAAAACTGAATAAAAATTATCTTTCCGCGATAAACGTCGTTCAGAATAACCTTGAATTTAATGAGGCGAGGCGCCTGCCAAAAGAGCCGTTGCTCGCTCAGCAGGCCCGTCTCAAAGCTTTGAGGTGGGCTTCTCTCCTGATATAAAATCTTGATATTATAATACAGAATCAAGCTTGCACGCAAATTATCTTGTATTTTGATTATTTAATTTAGTTACACTTATTTCTGTATTATAATTTAAATTTGTGAATATAATTTTGTATTGCATATAATTGCGTAAATGTATTGTATGTTAAAAATGCTTATAGGCTTGAATGCATTCAAAAGAAATAAAAGAATTTCTGCATACAGATACTTAATGACAATCATCTTTTTAGTCTGATTCGAATATATAAAAGGAATCATTATTATTGTAAAAAGATGCGTGATTGTAAAATTTTGTTAGCAATTGCAGTCCACAAATAATTATTATTATATACTTTTGTGCTATTATTATTATCATTATCACATATTATATAGGTTCCATTCCATGTCAAATCATTTGAAGAACTTAAGCTATTGTTATTAATATTTATGAAAATTTAATATTTTTTCTTGTAGGTGTTGAAAGAAAAACCCTAACATGATTTTTGAAAAATTCCAGAAAATTACAGGATATTCAAAATTGAGAAATGTTGTCTTTTCTCTTTGAACTCTCATAACTTTTGTGATTTTAATACTATCAAGGTGTATTTTTTTTTTAATATTCGTAATATGGTGTAGTTTTGAACAGATATTTTTTGAAACAAAAAATTTCGAAACCTTTTTAAATTTTTCAAAAAAGAATTTTTAACATAAATTTCTGAAAAAAGTCCACTTAAAAATGTGTAGATAGCTTACACTGTCCTCTAAATAATTCTATTTACAAATTAATTTTTGAAAAATCCAAGAAGTTTTTGCAATTTTTTGTTTTAAAAAATATATTTCTTTAATCTATCTTATCACGAATATTTTAAAAAAATACACCTTTATAGCATTAAAATCACCAAAGTTATGGTGGTTACATTAAAATGCAAAAATGCTCAATTTTCAATATATTCTACGTTTTTTGAATTTTGCAAAAATCATTTCATAGTTTTTCTTTTAACACCTAAGAGAACAAATACTGCAACTGTCATAGAAATTTATAACAATAGCTTACATGCTTTAGATTACTTAACAAGGGCTTTCTCATATAAAAAAAATTTTCATGCATTTCGGTAGCGAATTAACAGCCTAATAATTACAAAATTATATTATAATTCAGAAATAAGTGTAACTAAATTAAATAAGCAAAATACAAGATAATTCGCGTGCAAGCTTGGTACTGTATTATAATATTAAGATTTTATATCAGGAGAGAAGTCCACCTCAAAGCTTTGAGACAGGCCTGCTGAGCGAGCAACGGCCCTGAAAAAACTGGAGAAAACGTCTGTCTGCCGCTGGGAAATATGACGGACCTTTTTTTTCTATACGCAATAGCTCCATTCAATTCCTCAATAAAAACATTCAACAAAAATGCTTACAAAACCGAAATTTTTAAATAATTTTAAATTTTAAGGTTTCTACTGCATTTTAAACATGTTGTAGGACACTCCAGAATTTTTTCAATTTTTTCCAACATATTCTTAGCTCTGGGGTCATGTGAAAATCAAGGTGTCTGAGCAATGGCCCTCGCGACAGCATTTTTACTTATTTCTTTGCTAAATAGCTCTGAACGAAATTTTTTTTCACAATTTAGAGCGACACCATTTTATTCAGAAAAGTTAGCGGATTCGTGTGATTGTTATCAGAACTTCTTCACATTTTTTTCTGTTTAGTTACTGCCTTCCAAAGTCGATCATGAATCGACAGTCAAAATATCGGAATTCGATACGGTGGACACAATATGGCAGTTGTGATTGGTGGAGGAGATTCTTATGAATTATGTCTATATGGTAAGAAAACGTTATGTCCCTCGTACTAAATAATCGAAAGACAATCATCGGCACCAGAGTATAGCCTCACCTCCAATTGTTTATCCTTCACAGGATATTAATAAATGTCGGCTCTGTATTTTGGTCACTCTCGTAGCAAGGGAAAATCGTTGGTTGAGCTTCGTTTGAGTTCTGCTAAGTATTTGTTTGGTGTAATGGAAGGTGGGCATATGTGCGAATTAATAATTTGCCCATTTGTAGCATCTTTATCATGGGCGGTAGCTTGAAAGTGCTATTTACCCTCTATGTCGAAATCTTGTTTTTGATGCATCAAATTTATCAATTCGAAACGATTTCTATACTGCTGCATGAAACCATCAGTCAAATAAATGATTTTCCTCACTTTTGGATAAACCTTCTGAATTTCTGCTGTGAGGATTGTTTGCATAATGTACACTGCAACAGTATCATGCGTCGAAAAATCGAACAACATTACGAGGCTAAAGTGCTTTATTTCTTCACCACATCTGTAATGGGCTGCGCACTGATCATTACTGTAATAAAATGCTTTTGCCGCATTATGTAACACGTACTTCAAGTTTTTCAGAGAAATCAAACTGAACTAATACCTCAACTTCTTTCTGATGGGTTTCACGTTTCACCACATATGCTGATTGCTACTTTGCAATGCAATGATAGGACAATAATTTTTGTAGACTAACACACAGTTCGTCAACAAAATTCTCTGCAGAAAGTTATTACTTTTTAAGATTTCACCTATCAGTTGTCTGCCATACACTGTAGATTACATGAGATACTTTCTGTTCTTGAAGAACTTGATCAATGTAATTAGAAAATTCTTCAATTCCTGGACAGGATTCGCATTCATTGAAGTAGCATGCAGGCTTTGGTTTATTACATATTATAAATCTAATACTATCTCTACGATATTTTACTGAATTTTGTGAATTTTCCATCAAATCGTACTGTCCAGAGATTTCGAGATGTCATCTTCAATCCACGTAGTCGCACATGTTTGACACATTCTTGAATTCTCAGGTAAAATTGAGAATGATATGTCCATCGATATTTAAAGAATTAGCGCATCTATCGTGCCCAATTTTTAACATGGAAGAACCAGAATCCTTTTAATTAGTCGCCATGGTTAGACCATGGTTAGACCATTTGGACGAATAACGCACAAACTTCGAAACATCAGGAAAGAAAATACATCATTGATGATTGATCACTACGTAGAGAAACAAAAGGCTACCTAGCCATAGGAACTTTTTTCAATAAATTACAAAATTACAAACAAGTGCAGATTGGAATAAGCAAGTGGAGAATTTCCTGCGAATGGTGGTATCTTGGTGTTTTTATGATTTTTTTTATCGAAAATGATACACGAACGTCAAAAAATTGAACGGTTGGGTGCAATAACGGTGTAGTTTCGTTTGTAGAAATAACTTGTTATACATTTGTTTTGTACACAATTTTATGAAAAACAAGAGAAGAACAAGTTATTTCTGAAAATGCAAGAACACCGTTATTGCACCGAATCGTTAAAATGATTTTGACCTCGAATTCGTGATCAGCGATCCGAAAACCTTGAATAATCATTTCCAGGTCAATTCAGTTGATTTGAATTACTCAAAACTTTATACTTGACTTACATCCGCCATATTAGATCCGCAATTCTGAATTTTCATATTCTGACTACAGATTCGCAATCAGCGACACTAAAAACAGCCAAGTAATGATTCTGAAGTCGAACAGGGTAAATTAAATTACGCACAACTTAAAGGTTGGCTAACATTCACTATATTGGATCCGCCATTTCGATTTCCGATATTATGACATCATATTCGTTATCGGCGATCCCGAAAACTCCTTGGGGGGTCACTTTGAGCCGGTTTTGGGTAATTATCGCTTTTTAAATAATGATATTAACTGAACATTCATGATTTTTACTCGTTCCAGGCGTCATATTGAATTTTCTCAAAGATCACATGCATTCGAAAGTACACGTCAACAAAGCAATTGAACTTCTTGATTGATTGCGAGGAATATTGGCAATAGCATTGTCCAAGTTGAGGTGGAACATAAACGTCGCATATTACGGGCGCATGGACTCCTATCAAGCTCCGCTGGTCCAGGGAAAAACAGCCTGGCTGATAACTACGCTGTCATGGGTTCGAATCTTTTTCTCAACTTTTTTTTTCGTATTGTAAACATGTCAAATAATAATTTGCAATGCTTCACCGGCGAATAAATTTTTTTTTTTTTAAATATCACTTGGAAATAAATATCATGCAGACACTTTTCATATGTAGGCGAGACGCTTTTGTGGCAGTGTGCCTGTATTGAAACTAGCGATCGTCAGCACTACTTCTCCTTCAGTTCAAGACGTTCGAGGTATATAAAAAAGCGAAATCTAAGCACGCCCGACAAGTTCAAATTTTTGAGTATTAAATGATTAAATTGATGAATTGAAATTAATTGCACTTTTATCAATTTTTATCCAACTGTGCACGTGTCCAAGTGGCATTTGTACAACTGCACGCGTGCAGAGTTTTGAGAAAAGTTTTACTTCGGAAAATCCAAAATGATTTTTCAATCAACTTAATTTTCTCGAAAATGATGTCCGAACTCGAACGTCGTCAACTTAGCGCTAGAGGATGAGTGGTGCTGACGATTGCTAGCCTCCATACAAGTACATTGTCATAAAAGCATTTCACTTGCATACAATTTCAAAGCTCAGTAAGTCCCAAAATACGTATAGGACGCAACAAGTTTATGGGACTTTTCATCAGGTGACGTCGCGATATTGAAAAAGTTGAAGAACATAAGAGTAGAGTTGCGCGGGTGTTAAGTCGTATCGCGGACCTTGATTGCTTGCAAGAGCTGAAAATTAAGACCAAGTGGTCGAAACCTTTTATTGTACTAAATTAAACCCTAGCATTAAATAAAACATGAATAATTATTCTAACGTGTAGACTTTTATTGTGTCAATCTACGCTTTAACTCGAGATCGTATTTATAAATTAATTTTAACTCGAACGATTTTAGAAGTAGGATAGTGGCCCATTTTCACTAAATAAAATTTGTTGAGTATCCCAACCTTGATTGTCTCCTTGAAAATATTATAATGTTGGAGGATCTGGAGAATTCAAGAAAGCAGCGTTTTTATCCACGAGGTAAGAATTCTGGATCAGCTGATGACAGACGGGCATATTAGAATAATAACGAAAAATTCGAACGAAAGACATTGTGTTGATTAAAACTAATACTGGAAAAACAAGTGAGTCAGCTAAGTTTCAATCTAGAAACAAAGGATCAAGTGCCATTATTACAAAGTTACCGTCGTACATATAGATAAAGTGGACATAAATATAAAGCACGAAATGACCTAATAAACAATTTATAGCAAGAATAGAGCAAGACGAAACGGAGCACACGTCAAGAACTTGACAGGGTAGAGCAAAACAAGTGCAAAATAAAAAACATGCTTTGTAAATAACTTGAAATATTTGAATATCTCTTCTAAATATTAAAATCCTTAAAAATCCCTAATCTCTATTGTGATAAAAATCTTTAAAATTTCATTAAAATAAAATCTCTTAAAATCGCGTAAAGTTATATGAAATATGAAGATATTCCTTGAAATCCCTTGAAATATTTGATGTCCTATGACATCCTTCGAGAAAAAAATGAATTAATATATCTTACTGCGAGGCGTTAAAATCCCTTAAACTTGTTGAAACCATTAGAAATCTTAAAAAATGCGTTAAAATTCCTACAAAAATCCTTGGAACCTTTTATAATATCCTAAAACTTTATAGGTCCTATAAAATCTTTCAAATCACAAGTAAGAGTTGCAGCCAGATCAGGAATTTCGACTCAAGCAATATTCAATCGACTTTTCATGTACCACTGTCGAGAACTTCAATCATAAACGTAAGACTTTCATCTGCGACCTCTAGACCTTGCTCATGACCGGCTGCGAGACATTCCACTTGAAGTCGATTTTTAATCAAACGAAGTAAAAATCAAGATGAAATATTTTACTCGGTCTGCGCGTCAAAATCAAAACTAGCCCTACTCCCTCTGAATTCGGGCAACTAAAGGGCGTATTTAAAACCAAATTTTGAAAAGCTTGAATTCTCTTTCTGCACCCGTCTTTTAATTGAAAAGTGATACTCAAGAGGCCTTCAACTGTGTATGCAGCAATATAAAATTACCTTTGTCCTCCGTCGATAATTAGAACTTTCGTCCTCTCACGAGTCTTTTGCCGAATTTAATGAGTATAATAACTATATACAGGGCTATTCTTTTATCTTGAGACATCGAACTATCACAGGAAATACGCACTTAGCGAACAAAATGTCTTAAATAAAAACTTTTTATTTTCGAGGGGAAAAACCGATCCCGTAAAAATTTACACCAGACCCCCCTGGGAGCGGCAGAGACGAGTCCCTTTAAAATTTCAAATAGAAACCTATATCTTTTATTGCAGATTTGAATTCTCCTAAAAAAATGAGTAAGTTTTATTTCAAAAGCTGTTTCTATTCGCGCCAGATAGCGTTGCACTGGTGAAAAATGACATTGTTTACTGTTCGAAAGTTTGCACACAACTGCGGGGTGTTTCTCGTGTTATTTGGTTGAAAGCAGTCCTGATCCGCTGCTTCATATTCTCCAGAATTGTTGATACTTCTTTATAAACTATATTCTTTAAATAACGCCACAAAAAGAAATCCGGCAGCGTTAGGTCTGGAAATCTGGTAGATCAATTTAACGGACCTCCTTGGTCGATCCAGTGATCGTTAAATTTTCGATGCAGTAGTTCACGCGCGAATAATTTCCAAATAATGCGCTGGATAACCATTATGTTGAAACAACAGGTTCTCTCACACTTCTAAGCTCAGGTCTTCAAGCAATGTTAGAAATTTATTTTTCAAAAAGTTACTAAATTCATCGCCCTTTAAAGTACCATCAATCAAATCCGAACCGATCTTCAGCCATTCCTTCACAGCAAACGTTCGCGGACCAAGGACGTTGACGCTCAACTTCGCGCATCCAGTGTAGGTTCTCCGCATTCTTATGTCGATTAACCATAACGTGGTTCGTAAAAGAAAACTTGTCTGAGAACCTTACTCGTAAAAGGAAATTCGAGTTCCCTTGTATCTGCTGAAGCGTCCATTGTCAAAGTGTCACTCCGTTCTGAAAGTCATTGACATGAAGTTCGTGATGCAGTGAAATATGAAAGGGATGAAATTTAGTACGTTTTAATACTCCCAAGGCACTACTTTGAGACACTCCGTAGTCAAGGCTTAGTTGTCGAGTACAAACATGGGGTTCATCGGAGGCCTTACACTGTCACACAATACACTGTCTGGTAAACTTTGAGCATAAAGAGTGACAGCATGCTCAATATTCCTGCTACTTTCTCCGAAAATTCACAGCGGCTGTGCGCTATGAGAAATTGAAAGGACTCGAAAGGAAGTGGGTGAAGCGTTTTAAAGAAGTAGGAAACGTTGGCGATTTGCCAGGCAGGGGTTAGTCGGGCGTGATCACGAAAAAGTAGAATAAGATACTCCAACTTTTTGAGAAGCATCCCTCCTATAATTTGCGGCGAGCCCAAGAAGTTTTGTCAAAAAGAGTAACGATGAATCAACACAGTTTGAGGTCTACCAACTATGAATGCAAGAGTACGGTGTTAAATACGAAGCACATTGAAAAGCGACTGGAATTGGTCATGAGCGACAAAGATGGTAATAAAGCACTCATATGCCCGCATTATGTCTGCAGAGATACCTAGACCCCGCGTGGGTGGGACACCCAGATAGTATGCGTTCTAGGTTCTCAGTGTATGCATGACACACTCTGCACCAATCGCTGGGAACTTCTTTACATAAAACGCTGTCACGGCATACTAAGGTGGAAATGATACCCCTCTGGCACGCAAAAATGAAGCACTCTGTACCTGAATTAGGCCCTGATGATCTGAGAAAAGCAAAAGTTTGCTCTTTTGACAAAGACTGTTCTTCAAAACTTCTGTGAAAGTTTCCGTGCATTTTCTTGTCTAGTAGTTATTGGCGGAATTTTTCAAACTCTGCTTTCATTTGTTCGGCTTTCAGAAGTGAAGCATCTAGATGCAGTAATGCACTTTCCTCACTTCTAATTTTTAATTCGGGACAAGGGTCTAGACCGCCTGCTCCGCGGCTTTGTAAAGGAACGCTCCTTTGCCAATCATCGCATGGTTCCTCACCGATTTCAGGAGACGAACCGTGCCATTTACAACGATGTAAGCTGTACTTAGAACAATTCGGTTATGAAGACACTAGAGAATCGAAAGTCTGTGTCCGCCTTATCCGCGTGAGATTTATAATCGGGAAACAGACGAATTGACATGCAAGCTCTTACGCATATGCGTGATCTTACGTGTAGACACATCATGACCGTAAGCTCGTTCTTCGTCCATTGAACCACCCCAAACGAGTAGAGTAGAACCGGGACGTCAAGCATGTTAGTCGCAGATACCTTGTTTAACGCCTACAGATTTTAAGACCAAATCTTCCGAACAAGATGCTAGTATCTGCTTTGAAGAGACTCCTTCACTAATTTTACGCCATCAATGCGGCTTTGAGGCACGCCCAGGCAATTATAGGTCTCTCCAGTGTTAATATGTCTAAAAATACTTATATTAACAAGCTCAAGTGCTTGGGAACGCCAATAGTTTTTCCTTTCTTCAAAAGAATTTTGGCACTCTTCTCCAATCCGAAGTCCATACAAATCTCTCCTGTGTACTCCTTTCCGATATTTAAAACACTCTGAAGTTTTCTTTTACCAGAAGCATAGATCTTAAGGTCGTTCATATAAAACACGAATGGCTTAAATGATTGTGCAGAGATTGTAGGCTTTGGAGGCTACGATCATGTTTCTTTGTAGCAGCTAATCCCGATGCAGCCGGAACGTCTGCATCATCCTCTTCTGCTCTTTCTGTCCTAGAAGGTAAGCGAGAAAGGACTGAGTCTGAAGCTGGCAAGCCGGAATCTTATTAAGTTGGCTAAGAAATGAAGCTTTCATACCCCCAAGGCAGCCGATTATGAGAACTAAAATATGGACTTTACAGCATTGTTAGAGCCTCATAAGCTCGAAAAGAAGTGCTTGATATTTCGCCCGTTTCTTTTCCTCCTTTGCCGTAATATTATTAACGGCCGGTGCCAAGAATCCAATCACGTAAATGATCTTCGTCTTTAGATCTTGGACAACAATATCAGGCTTTGTGATACTGATACAGTGAGAGGTGGAGAATAAGAAATTCCAGTAGATCTTACACTGACCATTCTCCACAATGGACTCCAGTTCCTCCTGAGCGTATAGCAAGACGCGTTTCTGGCTCTTTCTTGCACGCTCGGCAATTCGCATTGCCTATAGGAATATTCATTATGCGCTCGCGATAAACTAAGTTGTCTATAACGCCGTCTCGTCAGGCAAAAAGAAACCCTTCAGTCATCGATCTCAATCCAATGACTTGAGAAACATGTTAGGCAGATCCATCGACAGCTCTTCTCTACGTATAATGCCGTAGAATTTATCATTAAAGGGCTTGCGAACATTCACTCTTAGAAGAAGACAATTTTCTACTTCCTTCTCATGACTTTTAAGCATTAAAGATGTTAGTGATACAAGGCTATGTGTAGTTTCGACGAAATCAAATGGGAGACCATGCGCCTCTGCAGATCTATTTTTGGACCGGTATAGAAAAGCCGCAGCACTGATGAATTTATGTTGATACACGTATCACATAAGATAATCTATACAATTTGGAACTCAGAAGGCTGTAGCTAGAGCCGTTCTTCGATGGAGACACTCTAAGCTCAGTAAACCTATACCCCATTTATCTAAAACAAGGTATATTCGAGGTGCGGACCATCTAGAATGATGACTTCGATGACTGCGCCAAACGTGTAGGGCAGTATAGAAATAGTCAGCATATTGATCGCCTGGATCTTATTCTTCTCAGATAATTCGGAAGGCCGAAGTTTTCCGAGAATTTGTCAATACCTTTCTTCAAGGGCCGTTTTAGTTCAGTCATCTGGTACTTTTATCCAGTAATTTCTGGGGCAGTCATTTTTTTTCTCTTAATTACTTTATTTGTGGGTGCATAATAAGGGCTTAGGTTCTGTGAACACGATTTCGTCCCGGAACACGGAAATTTTGTTGGGAAAAAAAGCAAAATATCACATTCCATTGGATTGGTGCTGTCCTGTCAATTCAAGAGGTAAAAGTGTTTCGACAAAAATTAAAGTACATAAAATTCTGCGTAAAACTAAAAAAACGTTGTTCTATTACCAATAGTCTAGGGGTTACGGCTTTTCAAAGAACCCCGATTTTTCCTAATTTTTTTACAAACATCACATGCTTTTTTGGTTTCTCTGTAGCTTGGATTCTGATATCCAGATCTGAAAACGGTCAACAGATGAATTAAAGTAGGCGTGAATACCTGTGATTTTCATAAACAAAAATACCCTTCATACAGTTTACAAATATTATATTTTTATACCGATATCGTTTTTTACAAATTATAATAATATATAACTCCGAAATTCACAATTCATTTAAGAAATTAAACAATTTCTTCATTCTTCTAAAAAAAGTCAATTTCACAGAAAACATCAAGCTCACCTGCAGGAAATTCTTCAATGTGTCTTTGGATTCCCAGATAAAGTGCCTTAAACTGATTCTTATTTTTAGTCAGAGACGATCTGAACCGTTGCATTAAATACATGGCTCTTTCTGCAGCGCCGTTCACAACTTTTCGTATTCTAACGATGGCGAAAGTCTCAATTTAGTGTTTGTTAACAACTCAAAGAGCAGGATCTGTGCTTAAGAATGACGAATTCAATTGCACAAAATCTAAAAACTGAAGTGCTTTTCAAGTAACAAAATCTTCAATGTCATTCTTCTCAAAATTTGACATATTTTGACCTGAAAGATGTTTTACAAGTTCGTCGAAACCTTCACGCGTTTTCATCGCAGTCACCATTGCCCTTTTCCGTTAGAGACTCACTAATTTTTAAATTAAATCTATATCATTGTATGCCCCGACAACCGGAAAAGGAGCCTTAAACCAAAACCGGATATGAATTTTGATCACAGAAAGGGTCAATTCTCTAATGGCTTGGGTTTCGGTAAATGTTGACGTATACTGATTTCGAAACATCCAAATTTTCAGACAGTAACTGGCAATTGCCATCCACCGCGCATGGTGCATTGGTCCTGAAGCCATAAAAAGAATACCCCGAACTGGAATATCTGCTAAAAAAATTATGGCGATTTCAAGTAATTCACGATAGTCATCACAGGATTGATAATTTTCTTTTAATTGCGAATTTGCATGTTTAATTAGATCGTCCTTTTCTGATCGCAGTTTTAAAAGTATTCGGTTGTCGTTTATACCAATTTCGAATCTTGTCTTATTGAAAGATTCACACGCTTCACTAAACTTTTTAAACACTGGATTCTCTGGTACAGATGTTGGACCAAGGCATTCTTTGCATACACTTTCGAGCGTTTTTCCAAGCATATGATGTCTACAAGCAAAGTACAGCAAATCTTTTCCAAGGCGCTGTTCCAAACGTGCGCATGTTCCCTGAACTATACCAGTGTTAACACTGCATATATCGAAACATAATCCTGCTATACGGTCAATAATGTCCCATGACGCAACTATCTCTGCCACAGCAGAAGCTTGAGCAAGTCCTGCAGCAGAGTCCATCTATGGCTCACCTTACATTTGCATTTCACCAGAGCTGGATATTAAAACAGGCAAACGCTCTGTCTAAAATTCGACGGAGGGCTGGAGTGATTACTTCTATCTTTGAAAGTTTCTTTTATGTATTCGGTTCTCAGTCAGGGTCCTAAAGAAAAAATGATTTATTTTACCAAAAATATTTGAAGAAGTCAATTTTTTAAATACTTAAACTGATTATTACTAACCTTTCTATTGAAATAATCATTTTCTCTATCATCATACATTTCTTGATTATGAGTTTATTTTTCAAATCACATTGAAGAATGTGATGAATGTGCGGAATTAGGAAAGTATATATCAGAAGATGCCGTGTGCTTCACGAATTTCTTCACATTTTCTATTGAGCTATCATCGACCTTCTTGATAACTCCATTAGGATCCTTTTCTTTTTGTGAAATTAAAAATTGCCTTGTTTTTTCTTCCTTAATCCATGCAAGAGCGTTACCGTGAGCTGTGTCGAACAGGCTATCCAAATTATCACGGAAGTTCGTTCTTTTTCTTTGGAAAGCACTTGAACTTCGCTCGCTTTTCTTGTTAAGGTCTTTCCAGGTTTTATGTAGATCAGTCCATTTTTTAAAAGAACGATGTTTTTATCACACAGGAATTTTCGCCTTATCCCAGAACACTATTGCTTGATCGACAAACGCATCTAGATTTCGACGTTAGTTATTCAAAATACGTGGATGTTTCATCGTTTATTGTACTTTTTTTCACAAACTATACTTACGTGGCAATTTCAATCAACATATAACTTCATGTACGATTCGCAACTTTTCTACTTCTCAAATGAAAGTTAAGTTTGAAAACGATATATTTCTAGTGATTGAAAAAAATACTATCCTTTACTTTAATTTTATTAGATAAGGATATTACGGAAGTTAAAAAGGATCCTTTTTTTATTATATGGGTACTTTTATGTGAAAAAATAATTAGCCGTTTTCTTGCATCTTATAAAGTCATTTGCGTACCAAGAAATACAATGAATAACAAAAAAATGCTTTAAAATTCAAGATATAATATTTTAACCCCTATAAAGGATAGTTTTCGAAGCCAAGGGGTAGTATTTTTGGCCTAATTATGTCAATTTTTTCCTGATCTTATGCAACCATCAGTAGTATTCTCTGATGCGCCATAAAAAAAAACATTGCGTTTTTTTAGGACACCCTACTTGGCATTTACCTATAAATTCAGATCGAAATGGATCACCTTTATCAGGTGCTAACTCGCGATCAACTATAGTTAGAAAAATGGTTTTGTTCTTTCTTTTTTCTTGAAATTACAGGTATTTATGTCTACTTTAATTCATCTTTTTAGCATTTTTAGATCCGGCCATTAGGATCAGAGCTACAGAGAAACCAAAAAAAAACTTTTAATTTTTGGGAAAACATTGGAAAAAATCGGGCTTCTTTTAAAGGCCGTAACTCCTTGACTGTTGGTGATAGAACGTCTTTTTTTTTAGTACACGCAGGATTTATCGACGTTAGTTTTTGTAAGTACACTTTTAACTCATAAATGCATAGGAAAGCACCAATCCAAGGTAATGTGATATTTTGCACCTTTTCCCAAAAAATTTCTGTGTTCCTTGATGAAATCCTATTCACATAACCTCACGCTTATTATGCATTTTTAGGAACAATTGACTGGGCTATTTTTAGCAGATGCAAATATTTGGTTTCCATTTGCCATATTCCAAGTTATGCATATGTTGCTACATTAACATGGTGTCGACTGGTATTTCCAGCTTCGAGTTGAACATCCTGATCGTCCCGCGATGATGCAGTTTCTAGTATTCCTTTGTGTAGATGGACGCATGCACACTTCTCCAGTCCAAAGCTCATGCAAATCCCTTTAGAGTACTATCAGCTCGATAAATGTTAATATCCTCTCTTTGGGGTTTCTAGTGAATATATTGTAGCAGGTGTTTAAAAAATCTATGGGCAAGTACTTCTTTGGACTTGATAAATGTCCGGTCTTGGTGATCAGAACCGTACGTCCTTTCACTAACAACAGCGTGATGGGCTCTTCCCTGTTCAAGAAAAAAGTGAATATACGAGCTAAGTTTCAGTGCGTAGAAGCGATCTTCCACCAAAAGTGGTTGATTTAATCTGGCTCTGACGCTGAAAAGTCCGTAGTAGAAATGATAACTTTCTTCACATCTTCAGCCCTTACTCTGAACCTTGCAACCTTCGCATATATCTTGAGCGTCTACATTTAGCTAATGAGTAGCTCCATATATTTGGTGCCAGAAGAATTGAATCTCTTCTCGACTAGGCAGATTTTCAACGGAACATGATAGTTTATTGAACAGACATGAAGGATGAGTGGAAAAAGTGAAATTTTCCTGAAAACAATTTACTCGATGTTCTAGGCACTCTTTAGCTGTTGAAAGAGCTCCAATTTGTTGCATTCAGTGCTGCTTGGTTGTCCACAGTGTAGACTTGTTCGACGTGTGATTTGCTTTTCGTAAGTTTCGAACAAGTAACCTAATTTTTGGACTGAATTTTTCATTTGATGTTATGGAGCTAATAACGCACTGAACATGATGCATGCCTTCTCGCCATTGTACTTTTAAACTGAAGCTGTGCAATGCGCTCGCGAGCCTTACTTAGGTGTACTGAAGTATCATTACATCTATTGTCGCTAAGCAGGGAGAAAGCCTTCTCGAAAACTACATAGTTCAGATTCCAGAAATTTACATCTTCGAGGAACAAATCGGCGAGCAAATCGGGATTAGCTTTAGGCAATTTAAGCATCCTAAAAAGGACTTTTTGGGGCATGTTCAATCTCCTAGTTCTCATGTTGGCATTATCGGCTATCTGCACAGGTGGTCTTCCTGGAACGGCTAGTATGTTCGCAGGAGGATGTTGCTCCTCTTCTTGCTGATAAAGAGCTTCATATTCCCTTTTGCGTAAAAATGATACTAGACCTCTTAAATGCTGAGACGTTGTACGAGCTTATTCCGGGTGCATATTCACACAACGTTTATTTAACCTCTGGATGTATCCTCTTCTCACGGATGAGCTACGTTTTCAACAGATAAGGATATCCTCATGAGATTGTCCGATTATTTAAAAGGATCTTCCCACCAGGAACAAATGGAAATTCCCACCAGGAAAACATGTTCAGCGTCCACCACTACTTTACCTGGAGAGCGAGCGTGGTGATAGACGCGTGATTGATTCTCTCCTCTGTGAAGTAACCTTTTGAAGTTTTGCACTTACTCCCAATATATAAGTTAGGTGGACTGATGATATACATACTACATTACTATTCAAACAAAGGTAAAAACTTGTTTTTTTTTTATATTTTATAAATTTAATAACATAATAATAGACGCAGGATGGTAAAAATAAGTTACATTAAAGTTTACATATAATATTTTTAACTATTTATTTTCCTTAGTTCATCATGGAATTTCGCATAATCCGCAGATTTCTGGCACACGAGACTGCTGCATAAAAAAATACCCTACCTCAAAATATTACCTGTCCTGATAATACACAGGTTGTTAAACAGTGAGAACTGTAAATGCCAATCTGAAACCCGGCATAAAGTCTTAAAGACCTAAAGTCAATTCTTAAACTTAAACATATCAACGTAGTAGGCTCAAATTCACTTTCGATTATTATATTTAATACATATAATATTTAGTAAAATAAAGCTGAATTTATTGACACTGAATAGGAATCAGAATTTATAATTATATTTCATTTCTGTATCGTACATTTCTACCTTGTGCATGATGTTAATAGATTGTTATGCAGCAAAAAGTATCAACCAATATTTCTGCACATTATACACACAATGTAAAAAAACGGTGATACTAAACTATTAAAAAATGTACAACAAAAAACATAGTATAATTCTCTTTTTAATTACATTGATTGTCAATAAATGTAAACATACTGAAATAAAATAATTAAAACTCTAGTCACTATTACAATTTTATATTGAAAAGTTAGTCGCCTCAAGCACCCCGATAGATATTTCATATCTACGGTGCAGTGCTCGTCGTAGAGGAGAATCTAGCACGCGTCTACCACCACCCTCCCTCTCCAGCCGAAATACTGGTGTACGCTGAACATTTGTTCCTGGCGGTAATTTCCCCTAGATAAGTAGATCTGATTTAGTGTGATGTTATCACACTGTGGCAGAAGATTTTTCGTTGTAAGTTATATAAAAAGAAGAAGACAAGTAGACAAGTATAGAGAGACAGTAATCTGGTTTTGAATTACCAATTTTTGTATTACTATATTAATAATGAGTTTTTAGAGAAATCCTTTTGACACAATATGCCTGTAACTTTTGGAGCATTTTTTCTGCAAAAAGCCCATTTTCGGAAAAAGACGTTGGTTAACTAATTATGTACTGCAACCCTTTATTTGTATATAGTAATATTTAGTATAGTAATGTTTTTCATGAGAATATTTTAAGATTCAAAAACAATTATGTGCATTTTAAAACTGTAATGAGAAGTCGAAACACAGAAGTACAGTTTTTTCGTTTGGCGCTTACTTTATTTAGAACGCGGACAGCCGAAATATTATATAATAATATCAGAAAAGGAAAACATACTTTAAAAATGAAGAGATCACCTTCAGCCGTTCCAACGACTAATTCATTATCTCCATCATTATCAACGTCTCCAAATGTCAAGCCATGCCTAAAAACGGTACCAGGTAGTTCCCAGTTAAGTCTTTTAACAAAACATACAGCTCTCATTTTGACATAAACTTAAGCTGCTACTGGAAGGGACAAGTTTAAAGGAGCTCTATGCGAAGGTAAAAACGGAATCAAATATTGCCAACGACTGGGTGGCCAAACAATACACGTTGCTTTTCCAGTGATCAAACCAAGAGCTACAGGTCCAAATGAATTTGAATCCATAGAATAGCCCGTATTATCACCTTCTACCCAACAATGGCCATCAGGAACCTGGAAATAAATAAATAGAACCTATAAATACATCAATATCACCTATGAATATATAAAGACACGTCTACGCAAAGTATCATTTTTCTGTCACTCTGCTTTTGTAGGCAATCCTACACTCTAAATTGCAAGTTGTACTGCATGAAAATTTATAGACAAACTCCCTGAAATAGAAACAGATGCTTACAGTCATTACAGAAACCCTCACGAAAATATATCACTATAATAAATGGACAAAATACGAAAAATGCACTATATGTTTTCCTTTTCGATAATACATATACTCAGACGTGAAAATCGGAAAGTTTCAGAAATTATTTTTCGATCTGGAATATATTTAATTAAGAGCATATTCAGGAAAAAAATCGATAGGATGCATCGGCAGTAAAGATTGTTTAAAGCGGCATTCTTAAAAGGTATTGCAGATTGCTACCGATTGGTTGCCTAAATTGATGTATCGGATGTAACCGAATGGAAAAAGCCCGCTTAAATCAGATGAATCATATATTAGGTTATACATGTGAAAAATAAAATTTGGGTTTATAATCTGTAGTCTTGTTCTGTCGGATCCTTGTTGCTCCGTGTTTGTAAGTGACTAACAAGACATAGGACATTTGGGAACCGACGGATCCATCATTGTTTGACGGTAAAAAATGGCTAGTGAAAGAGGAACAACATATGGATTATTTTTCAAGTGCTCAGTGCAATTTTTCATTTCTGCTTAGGAAATTGGAAGAATAGTGTATAGAATACAACAGTTGTGAAAGAGTGCATGTGTGCGATAACAGAGAGGCAAACACAAATTCAACAATGGACGATCCCAACGGTAATGCCAAAACTCTGGAAAAGATCTCAATTTATCAATTTGAGACACTTCTGGATACTTGGAAAAACAGTATTTTAGCAGGGATCTCATTAAATGTAAAAGAAACTGTAAACGGGTATTAAATCTGATCAATGAAGAATTACAAAAATTTTAATTGGAAATTGAAGATGTGAAGAAAACAAATAAAGGTTTAAAAACGCAAATAGAACTTGACCAACAAAAGACATAAGGATGGAATAAAAGTAATGACGTTCTGATTTATGGATTGAAAAACAAGAAACAAGGAAACAGTTTGAAGGTTCTTTTTATTAATATAATGAATATATTTCTTGAAATAAGCACATTCATCTAGAAAGAGAGGTCGAATAAGCATTAATAACATGGATCGAAGCGAAGAAGAAAACACACTTGAACTGGATAGCACAAAACAAAAAAGGAAATACAAACAGAGGAAGGGTAAAGTTTACGGTCAAAACTTGAAAAATTTCAGAAAAATAATATTGGGATACAAAAAATTTATAAGTGGGATGCACAGAAAGAGGAATCGTTTATAAAACAATTAGAGAACTCTGAAATAATTTAGATCAATGGTGACTCGACAGAATAACTAAATTTTAACCTAGAAATAGCTATCAAAGTGGCCGCAACTAGTTCGGGGTTCGATCTACCCGATCAGTAATTCCAAATGATAAAAAAAAAATAAGTTGGATGGATAAACAACTTAAAACTTCTAAGGTACAATTGATACAGCTAGTTGCAATTAATTAATTAATTTACTTAAAAGCATTGAAAAATATAAATGGCACGAAAAAATTCTAGATCACAATAAAGAAACTTATAAGTTTGTTCCCTTTAATGTCGTGACATTAATGTTAAAAATGTTTAATAAAATTTTAGAGGCAGAAGAAATTCCAAAAGTTTGGATCAACATAAAAACAATTGTATTTGATAAAAAGAGACAAAAACGACTCTGGTAATTATAGACCTATATAACTTTTAAATAATTTGACGAACATTTTTACTCTTATTCTAGAGAAAAGAATTCAGGACTCTGCTCAAATCAAAGGTTCAATACCTGAAGGGCAATCTATGTTCAGGAAGGAAAGAAGTTGCCTTGACAACATATTTATTTCAACAAAAGCGATCCATTGGATCATAAGAAAGATAGGTAGGGCCCTGTTTGCCATTTTTTTTTAAATTCGAACAGGAATTTCCGTCAGTAAATCACCAAATTCTCTGGAAGAAACTCCAACGTCTAGGTCTAAACAGCCACTTAGAGTAATTATAAAACTCTACGAAAAAACATACAGGTATTACGATAACGGATTTAATTCTAATCGTATTAAGATCAATCTGGGAACGCCTCTGGGTGAAACCATGAGTCATATACTTTATTTACTTTTTACAAGCGACATGGAAATATTTTTCAGGGAACATGGAGGTTCAGGGGTAGATTTAGGTGAGCTGTTTGAAATATTACCGTTGGCCTTTGCTGGTGGTTAAATTATTTCAGCTGGTTCTCACAGAGAAGTTCAGATGAAATTAAATATTCTGAAGAAACACTGCGAAAAAAACGATATTGAGATTAATGCTTTAAAACAAAGATTAAACCTTTTCATAAAAGCCCGAATAAAAGTCGTTGGAAAATTCACTTTAGGGGAGAAAGAAATAGAAATCGTAAAATCATATTGTTACTTGGGAGTAGTCTATAAGAGCGCTGGCGTGTTTATGGAAAATACCATTCAACCAGTATCAAAGGCGAATGTAGCTATATGCAGCACTAAAGAAACCCTACGTAAGGCCAAGCCAAAATCAGTTCTAGCAGCCAATCAGCTTTTTGACTGGGTTACATCGGGAGAATTGTTGTATGGCGCCAAAATATGGTCGCTTCATTATTTTGATGAAATTAAAGTAGTGGAAATGAAATATTTAAAATCAATCTCATATCTACCCCGGAATACTCCAAATTACATGGTACGACTCGAACTGAGTGGATCTAAGCTTAAATTGCAACAGTATAGCGAGGGCCTTACGATTTTTGAAAAAAGTATTAGAAATGTCATACAAAATACTTGTTAAAAATTGTTACAGTGTGTTAAGGCAACTAAACATGCAGGAATCCAACTCTGATCATGTTAAGTTCAACTGGGCTTCTCAGCTGGGGCACATTCTAGACAAATTAAGATTCAAATGGTTTTTGAAACTCGATGCGCATCTTACGCAAAATAATATTTTGACGAGATAATTAGTAAATCACACGAGAACATAAAAAAGAGAATATAAAAGCCGTTTCTCTCTCAAGATACTCTTGATATTTACAAGGATATTTTTTCATCTAAAAGCTACTTTTGGATATAAATAAACTCTAGTAAACTAAGCCTCTTGTACCATTTAAGACTGAATAGAATCCAATAAAGTCAATTATTTTTAAATGGGCGAAAAATACGCGTTTAACTCAGAGAGTGTGTGCCAGACATGAAATCCGGATGGGCTAGATTCTTTAGAACATTTTATTTTGGTCCGTCCAGTTTACAGAGGAATTAGAATTTAAATTTCATTATAAAATATTTCTTTACCGAAAGATATACTGCGATTCGATTGCAAAAATATGATTGCTGAACCTTTTTGGCATGTGGTGAATGCATTGAAAATAAGCGCCTTCGGTCTCTACTCGTAAA
>NC_046663.1:139643886-139669869 GCF_010883055.1 Belonocnema kinseyi
AATACATACCCACTTGTAGCGGTGCATATGCCCTCTATGGAATACAATAAAATAATGTATGTCTGAATGTATCTCATTTTAAAAAACACATCACATGAAATAAATTCTCGAGATATCCATAAAGAAACTCGAAGCAGTCGTCATGATCTTTTGGCTTTTAGAGCACCTCACGGACACCAATGACCGAATGCCATTGCCTCTTCGTGCACGGTTTTCAATATCTAAGCTGATATTCCAGACTTTTTTGTAAATTGATATTGCTTATTAATTTATAATGTACGCACTTATTATCGAAAAAATTTTCTCATTTAAATCCACTACTCGCTGCCACTACCACTAAAACTAGACTTCGCCGTTTCATTCCCCGTATTTATCAATCTTAAGTTTGATATTGGATACAACATCAACTCTCAGTCAGTTGACTGATTAAATATTTTACCAACAGATAAATCGCAATTCGCGTGAATCCGCATTCTTAAATTTTCCGATTCCAAACAATTTTATTAAATAAATTTTGTTGGCGCATTAACAATATAATACATGAACATGTCCACTAATCATAGGTAAAACGAAATGATATAAATGAAATATGGTACATACAGATTATTTATATTTATGGTATACTAACAAAAATATGCTTTTGAATCAAAAGTACGCACGTTCATGCCCAGTCAAAAGCAGATCTTATTGATTCAAAAGGATATAATATCGAATTCACAACATCACTGTCCAGCCGAAATAAATCATTATTGTTTAATTAAAAATTCATTTGAATCAATAGTATCTGCTTTTGACGGAGCACAGAAGTGCGCTCTTTTGATTCGACAACATTTGTTCTCAGTGAAAAAAACTCCAATATATGTGTAATTCGGTATTGTGCCCTTTGAATCTTAGTTTTGAGCTCTTAAACTTAAGAAAGTCCTTCAATTGGGCGCCAGGGAAGCCGTAGCCAATTAAGGGCCCTGGAAATCGATTGTAAATCGCAAGCTTGGATTGAGGCTAAACGGCGAAGTCACTTTGTCTGATTTTTTGTATAAATTATCTAAAGCGTATAAAGACTCAAAATACAGGCCGCTTTTTTTAGAAAATTTCTATTTTTCATGTAAAAATTAAAAGAAAAAAATGTCCCTCGATAGTAGCATCATTGTAGTAATGTGTTCCACTATTCAGCGATGCAGGGAGCAATTGAGGCAGTTTTCGAGCTCGGATTTTTATGTCAGCGACCCTAGTCAGAAAAGTTAAATCTGCCACCAGTTTTACTTCAAGCCTGCAGGTAATGAAGCGCCCACTATGACCAACATTGATTCATTCAGGCGCGAATGCTCCGTATAAGGAAATTAGAGGCCGCTACCCAAAAGGTCGGTTGGTGAAGATATTTTAGTATAGAAATGTCCTAAAATGCAGATGTGAATTATAATAAAACTACAAACAAAATAATATCAAAAGTAAATGTAAAGAAAAACCGTTTCTCATAAATGCAATATTCACGCCGAATCAGTGTAACGGTACAACTTTCGGCAATTCTGTCAAGAGTCCTAGGTTTAGGGCAAATTTCTTGATGTATAATTCCCGCCACATCAATATATCTATGCGTATATTCTCTCTGAGCCTTTACGCGGCAACCATAAATAATGCGCTCGATGAATTCGTTGGAATCTCCAAATAATCAGAACCGGTCAACATTTTGCTGTACTACGTGTTCGCCATAATTTCTGGTGCTGATGACCTTGTCCTGAATCGCAAATATTAGATGCCTCACTATCCACTTCATGTTAATCTGACGTTTTGGGGTGCTCGCGGTAGATGGTTTTTGTTTCCATTGCGTTTCTATTTTTTCTATTATTTCTGTCCTGATATTCAAGGCCTCCTCTGAGGAAAAATTCAAGGGCGTGTAGTCAAGATCGCATTGATAAACACTTAATTTTCGATCCGAATGAATCCGAGTTCGGACTTAATTGGATTCATTCGAATTGAAAATGGTTTTCGGTTAATCCGAGTTCTGATTCATTCTGATTGAAAATTTGTTTCGGATTTATTCGGATTGAATCGAATTGAGTCCGAATAATTTTTTATGGATTTGGGTCAAAGGAAATGTAGAAATTTTTCCGGATTAATTCGATTTAACTCGTATTAGTTCGGATAGAATCCGGAATGATTCGGATGACTTCGGATTGGTTCAGAAGGAATCCCTATCCGATACTTCTATCCGAGAATAGTAGACTATTATTCTGAAAGAGTTAACATATTTGAGGTTTCTTTAATAAATGTAATTGCTGGGTTAAAATCAAAATTATCTTGAAATTTTTGTTTCTTTAAGATTCGAGAGTTTAAAAAATTAGGAATAGTTTGAGAGCAGTGACCACTAATTTAATTTTGTTTATCTAAAGTGTTAGGGACATTTCGTAGTATCACTAGCTAGGGATTTTTATGATTCGTCAGGACCGATGCTGATTTCGTCAATGCGTATCAGTGAGCCGATCCGTAACTATAATTTGTACCAGCCAACTGAATATATTGTTATTATTATTATTACCAATTCTTTCGTTGTTGCTTTAAATCATCCGGGCCAGTTTAAATCTAACATCTCAGAAGTAAGATGTGAACGGTACGCTGGCGAAAATAAATAAAAAGGTTCGAAAAGATTGTATGGCGCAACGTTGTTGATAGAACGCCAACGGGTCATAGAGAGCGTCATTGTCGATCGAGCAATTTTCCTCGGAAAACTGTATCACTTCGCGTCGGAATTGACGCGTGTGGCCCTTCACGGATCGAAAAGTGCGACAGAGCTATGCATTATAGTGCGACAAATTTGAATACAAGTCCGAAAACGTGAGAAAATAATGGTGCGCCCCCCTTTTCTTCTCATCCTCTAAATTTCGAAGCAAGGGAAGGATTAGTGTGATGAAAAATGTGCGTAGGAAGTGATGTACGAAAATCAAACAGTCGAAAATAAAACAGTCCGGAAAAAACGGTAAAATCTTTCGTACAAATTCTTGCGCGAGAACAAAGACATTTCAAGCGCGTAAATCGTTAGTAACGCATTAAATAAGAAAAATGTCTAATTAACCAAATTACCTGGACACTTCGATGGATGAATATGAGCGCTTTATGTGACATCTGCCTCCGAATGAGAATCCAATTTAAAATCCTTTTCAAGTGGACACAGCAAGTCAATTCAACACTCCGACTCCAACGCAAGTAACTACGCCTAGCGTCTCGAATATTTCTATTTGTGCCAGTAGATTAGCAAAAGTCGAGGACCAAAGAAATCGTGTTCCACAAGATACGAATGTTCGTCAAGTGGATCTGTTAATGACATGGCAAGCACAACTTTTTGGTCCGATTACCCAAAAGGAAATGGAAACAAAGTATATCGTCAGCTATCACCACGCTGGAGATTAAATTACCAGCCCCCACCGTACATTTCATAAACACTCTGAGCTCTTTGGGAAAACACTTTACACTTGTTCTCAATTTAAGCCAAGACGAAAATGATTTTCCCCATACTAAGAAAGGACGTCGAAGTAAAAGAAAACCATATGCCCCAAGAATAAATCGACGAATTAATTGACTTTTTAAAAGAACACTGATCCTGTTCTTCAACTTGCTTAGAGAATCTAGGTTTTACAAATCTTTTAAAAATGGACCAGCAAACTGGATCAGTAGGCATTGTAATATCTATAATGATCCGCGATTAGTCGTAAGTTATAGAAAGCTTAACATTCAGACCGAAAAAATTAATTAGCATTTGCCGAACATCAACGAACATCTAGCAAGATTAGGCTATTGCGAAATATTTACCGTGTTAGATTTGGCTCAATGGTACCTTCAAAATACCCCTTACGTAAGAGGCTCAAGGAAAAACAGCATTCATAACACAAAAACAAACGGGTCAGTTTAGTAGAATGTGTTTTGGACTTAAAAATGCTCCATTTTATTTTACAAAGATTATAAAAAAATTGTAGGTACATTACATGGTATTATTAAATTCTATATAGACCATTTTTTAATTACAGCGAAAACCTGGAAAGAAATGAAATAAAAACATGAACTTGTTTTTAAAGCCTTGAAGACGGCAAAATTGACTCTCAAATTATCGAAATGTAAATTTCTCAGAACTAAAATAACGTACGTAGGGTACAATGCATCAAAGAAAGGGGTTAAACCAACCGAATCTAAAACTGATAGCTTTCGCAACTTTCCGCAAACGCAAAATGTACACGACGTGCTTAGATTTTTAGGTCTAACAGGTATCTTTAGAAGGTATGCTCAATATTTCTGTAATTGCAGAACGACAGCATCGACATCTATGAAAAGATGTAAAATTTACTTGGATACTGAAAACAAATGTTTCAAAGAACTTGTTCAGAAAATATGTAGTAAACCGATTTTTAAATTATTCAACAAAAAGGCAGAAACAGAGCTCTGTGCCGATGTCAGCTTTAAGGGACTCGCGCAATGCTTTAAAAAAAGGGTATGATGAAAAAATTCACCTCGTGTACGCGATAAGCCGAAACACAAACGTCTGTGAGAAAAACTACCATTCCAGTAACTTGTAATTGCTAGTGCTTCTGTGGGCGTTAGCAAGACTACGTATATTTCTAATAAACATCGAATTCTTAGTTGTAACTGACTGCCAAACACTAATTTCTTTAAATTCTCAAAAATCAAAAAATCCGCAAGATATTCGTTGGAAGAATCTGCTAAGCGAGTATTGGGTACGGCCTGGCGCCATCTGTTACCTAAAAGTAGCAATTTCTAAGGGATGAATTCTACTTGTTTACATGCGATTGAAAATAAATAAATTTATACTGAAAATAAGAGTTTAATTATCAGATAACGGGAGTGCCTGCAGGAAAGCTGATAAAATCTCGAGTTTTGAAAAACAAACTTTTACTCGAGTTTATTAAACGGTTTGGTCGGAGTTGAGTTTTGAATTTCTCTTGTCAATGACAGATCTTCCTATCGGATTAAAAATATCACATAAAGTATTTCAATACTCTTGTTTTTTGAGAAAGAAATACTAAGATAGCTGGAAAAATTATTGTGTTAATTGAGTAAGTAATATTATATTAATACGATTTAGTATTTTTGTAAACGTAATGCTAGTTCTGCGCTTTTGAGGTTAGAAAGTTAAATATCCCATAATTTTTATGAAGTATATTTTATTTTAATTTTAATTTCATGAAGTACATTTTGTGAAAAAATACTGTTTAAACAAATTTAAGGTTGTTGAAAATAAGTAATAATTTATTACTTCAACGATTGATGGATAATTGAAAATAAATTTATGTCACTTAACGATAACACTGTAATATTTTTTGTAAAAAAAAATAATTTTAGAAAAAGTTCATTTGAATAAATGAAATTTGTTTAAACAATAAAACATTAATAAACCAATGGTGGTCAATATTTTACTGAAGAAATATTAATAATTATTATTTTGAAAAAATAAGAAAAAAATTATTTGAACGAATTCAATTTGTTTAATTAATTGAAAATGAATAAGTCAGTGTTAATAAATATTTCACTAGACTAATAGCAATAATTTTTAGGAAAAACGAAATTTCGAAAGAAAAATGATCTAAACAAATTAAATTTGTTGAAATAATTGAAAAAAACTAATTAATCCATGTTAAACATATTCTTAATTTGCTCTATTTTAAAGATATGGATATTCTAGTGTGCAGATTACACAATTCCGGATAAAAATACGATTGGTATTTTCATGTGCTAAAGATGCCTGTGGCACATTTTGATTTTTAAGTTAATGAACTTAGAGTAAATATTTACTGAAACATTAAAAATACATAGTATCTATAATAGTAAATTTACAAAATAGCAATACTTATCACAAGGAAAATTTTGAGCAAACCTACAAGTCATTATTTATTTGCATTTTTCACAGTGAACGTCTCGTATCTCATTTATAATTTATAAATAATTTTAACAAAAAAAATGTTAGAGAATTTATAAGAATAAATTTCTCTAATGCTTCTTTTTGTTTTACAATATATTTGTTATTTAATAAACACCTTTAATTTAACGTCGTATTGGGAAGAACTAACAGACGCTAGTCTGATACGGCTGCACTGAATTTGGCTCATTCCCTTTACTTTCACTTCTGCACCCTTACCACATGAATCATTGCTAAACTTTTTCCCTTATTCAATGTTTCAGGATGAAAATCAATAGAATGACTAATAGCTTAAAATCCTGTTCTAATTAAAATATATATTAAGTTTCGTTTTAGAAAATATTACATATGTTTTCAAAGCAATCATCTATTTATTTATTATATTTAACAACAATGCGCGCTTGCTAACTTGTGTAAATCTCAAATTTCTATCCACTAGGAATTTCAGGCTTTGGCCGCCGCGGGCGCTCTGTCATATCCATTTAATATCAAGGTCATGTCCGTAGCCAATATCTTTGACACTGTAAATTGAAGTAGAACCAAAATGGCACATATCGACGCCTTAAGTAGAGTCCCATTACAACCGCCGGAATCGATGGACGAAATCAAAGATCGAACTTGCGTGTTCAATATTGTAAAAGCCGATCGCGAAATAATTCGATTCCAGTATGTAGATGAGAATTTGCAACGGAAGCGACTAATTTTTGAAAAACCCAAAAACAAAAGGAGTGGTCGAAAAAAGCTAAATTTTCTAACGTTGAACTTATTAACGATATACTGTAAAAATGCGAAAGCTAAAAAAACGACGTTGTACACGATCGCCTACGTAAAAGTATCGTCTACACTGTTTAATGACAAAAGCGAAAAGAGGACACCAAATAGGTGAACTTTATCCGCTCCCTCCAAAACGTCGACCCTTCAGCATTATACCCGTCGATAACGAAGGAATACTACCGATGACTCCACGAAAATATCAGTACATTTTACTTATCACGGACAATCTTACAAAGTTTGTAATAGTGGAACGAACAAAAAGCATCCTCATTCCAGCAATTCAAGCCAGCATTATCCAAGGTGATGGTCGAGACTGGGACAAAGGGATTAAACAAGTCCAACGTGATCTAAACCCAAGCCAACTATAAAGCTTACTATGATAAACATCGTCAAAAGAAGGTTATTCCGATGTGGGAGACATACTTTACATTATAAATACCCCATTAAAAATCTGGAGAGCAAGTGATTCACACGATTTAATCACATTTGATGAGGGCTGAGACAACCCAGAAGATAAAGATTCAGCAGAAGATCGAAAAGACTTGCAGGATTTTCTGTTATCAGACCAATCCAAATTTAAGGAATAACGTTTCGAATATACTGCCACCTATGAAAAATCAAACAATATTATACTCAACAGATGGGATCACAATTCATACAATTTCTCTTAAGAAGCTAAAGGGCTTAAAGCTAACGCTAATATTATTCCTAGAGCATATGGACTCCCTAGAATTCATAAATCAAATTATCGTGTTAAATACAGCTGGTATTTGGTTAACGACATCAATGTTTTAAGATTGCTAAACAACATTCCTCTGTAATTTTGGACGCTGTTAATTTATTCCCTTCAATTCCAATCAATATAGCTCTACAATGTATCAAAAACAAATGGGGCAAGATCGCTCCTTATACTATCATACCAAGAAATTAATTTTAAAACGCTATAGAGTTTTGTTTAAGATACACGTTTTTTAAATTAAGTAATAAAAATTCTGAACAAACGGAAGGAGTAGCCATGGGATCTTAACTTTAGCCTGTGGTAGCGGACATCGTCATGAATACTCTCGAGATTGACTGTCTTTCCAACTTAAATATTGGAGTAACGTAGATGCACTGGTAATCGTCACTGCGTTATTTATCGTCAAATGGCCCAGTATTTTTCGTATTACAAGATTCGATCTTGCCGCGTGTAATAAAACTTGTGATTTTAGGTAAGTTTAAATATCCTTTTATTAAATAAGTATACTTTTCTCATGTTAGCACTTTGTTATCTGCCTGCCGATAACTAACGCATTTACATAATTTGAATTTTAATCGTGAATAAAAATGGGCTCCAATCAAATATCAGGTTAAGTAATCGAAATTGAGTTTTTCTATATTTACTTTTACCTTACCATTCTGTAAAAGATATTTGAATGATATACTCATGATTATTTCAGAATAAAAATTAGATGGCGTTTTAGAAACCTACAACTCTTTTAACTCTAATTTAAAATTCACTTTCGAAAAAGAAGAAAACTGCACACTTAACTTTTTAGATGATTCTGTCCTTAGAACTACTTAGAACTAATAATGGAACGATATATCTCAGACATAAAAGACCAAATTGCTACATTTTTGCGACAAAATGATGTTAAAGTTATTCGCAGACCAATTAAATCTAAACCATTTTTATTTCCATCTCCTAAAGACAGATTAGACATTTTTAAAAAAAGGAATGTATTTTATGAATTCAACGGTCTAAATTGTGATTCTTGTTATATTGTTTAAGGAACACACACGTCGTAATTTTAATGTAGATAATATGACTGCTCCTGAAATACACAGAATTGAGACTGGACATAATTTTAATTTTGTACATCCAACAATTTTAGCTGTGAAAAAAATAAATAAACGCTCAACTATTGAATCCTATTTTATCAACAAACAAGAAGAAAGAATAACATGAATCAAGTTATATGTTATTTTGTTTTAGTGGCCCTAAACTTCGGTATTAGATTGGCTTTTATAAATTATAGCATGAGATATACAGCCAGTGTTGTATGCTTCAAAGTACATCACACAGCATCCAACACACTCCATGACCGCACTTATTTCATTTACAATTTAAAAATGCCAACATATATGTGTTACATGCCAACTTCTTGCGTTACAATTTGTAAAAGGGTAGTGCGTGGTCTCGTATGAGGTGTTAATTAGAACGTAGTACACATTAAAGAACAGCGTATTTAAAAATATAGAAATTTTAGTACTGGGTATTATGGTGACCCTAATGGTAATTTAACCATTGGACTGGAGTGCGAAACTTCATAAATTTCCTGTTCAATCTGCCACTCATAGCACAACGCGTTGCGATTATCACCCCGAACTTGTTCACAACTTTACTATTACTTAAAATCTGCCTTATCGTCCCGTTTGCACAAATCAGGGTTATCGCTGGTTTGTTAGAGTTCATATCACGCAGAATGATTGCTCACATTTACGAAGTCGGTTTGCTACAACAACAACGACAGCAATTGGGGTTCTATCCATTTTTTGCAAAAGTTTTGGCAAAGTCAAAACATCTTAACAATTGGAAGTTGGAAAATTAAATATCTAACTGGAAAAAATTGCGCGATGTGTTTCTAATCTGTATTACCTACCCATAGTTTTAAGGTCACAATTTAATAACTTATTTCTGTACAAAAGCACAGAAATAAACAAGGACGTAAATTGACAAACTGTATTGGCAATATTTAAGGGAACATAACCTAAGTTTTAAGTGGTCAGTAACCACTGCACGGTGCTCACTTGCACGCTTCTCGCGGGAGAACAGGAGATAGATGATCAGTGTGCATGCCCACTTACCTTTAAATGTTGACTCTAAACGTTTACGCTGGGAGGGAAAATGTCACGCATCATTGACCACCAGCATTGACACTTGGTATAGTATGGTCATTACTTGTGGCTCTAATGTGTGTATTTGCTCTCCTCCCCCCCCCCTCCCCCTCTCCCTACGCCAACCCTCTCAAACCCGTTAACCCACTCTCGTTTGTTGAAAACCATTTCAAAATTAATCCGACTCAATACGAAAAATCTACCTGAAAGCATATGAACGAACCCGAAGTAAATTTTGAATCCAACTGAATCCTAATCGGATTGATAAAATTGAAGATAAGGGTATTTGTAAAGGAACGCTCCTTTACCAATCATCTCGTTGTCCCTGACCATTTTTAGGAGGTGTCTGCCGTTTGCAACGATGGAAGCTGTACTTAGAACAGTTCGGTTATGAAGACACAGAAGATTCAAAAGTCCGATTCCACCTTCAAACGGCTTGAGATGTATAATCGCGGAATAGGTGAATTGATATGCAGGCTCTTAATGTGTATGCATGATCTTACGTCTGGCGATGTCAAGGGTCTTAAGCAGTTACCTTGTTCAACGCTGACAGATTTAAAGACCAAATTTTCCAAACAAGATGCTTGTATCTGCTTCGGAGAGATTCCTTTACTGATGTTGCGTCCTGAATGCGACTTTCAGTAAAGATCCTATACAGTTTATCCAAAAGAGTTATTAACCCGTAATTCTGCGCGTGTATGTGTGTGTAAATACTCGAACGTCAAAAATACGACCATGAAACGGGCTCCCACATCTGCGACGTTTATATTTCGGGGGTAATGCATGAACAAGAATACATGCTTACTATGTGCACGCAAACGCTGAATTCAGCACAAAGCGCACTGGCGAGCGCCTGACTCTTAAATCGGGCAGGAGTAGAGGAGAACAAATACTGCTTGCTCCTTTAGACTCGGGAATCTCGTATCTATGGAGCGCTCGTATCTTTGGAGGTCGAGGTTATATATCAAGGTGGCCCAAAAATATATAGTTTGGAATTTTAGACCCGCGTCGACGCCAAATCGTTCTCTCGTAGAAACATATAAATACATTTCTTTTAAATAAAATTATTTTTAGTATGCTACATGCAATTTTTGTGTCGTATGGAGTTTAACAATAAAACATATACTTCTTTTACTTCTTCGACTATCTTCAAGAAATTATGTCAATTTATTTATCCTTTTATAAACTTGTTCTCTTTTCACTATAGATGCATTTTGTCAAATTTTAATACACCTCGCACACATGTGCCTACTTACTCTTCCTCCTTGCTTCTCTACTTCTCCATCTTACCCAACACCCCCATCTCCCATGCTACTGCACTTTTGTCCCTCTTAATGCAACAATACCTCCATGCTTATCCCACTCCTTTTCTATTCTTGATACAGCTCCAACCAGTGCTCCAATTTTGCATCCCCCTTCCCGCACGATTCACACAACCTCTTCTCTCTAAAAGGCAAGGACCTATTATAATCCTCCATGCATCCGCATATCATCCTCGATATAAGTTCCGGACTTCCTTGCGCTCCTTTCTCACACAAATATTGCGCTCTTTACCTTGGCACAATCCACACATAGTCCCCGTTAAGCCTTGACTCTTTTATTCACTCCTCCCCTTTTGCCTTCTCTCTCTCCATGCCATTCTTTTTAACCATTACATATCTTTCTTCCTTCCTCGTGCTTCCTTCTCACTTCATCGATCTGCAATCCATTAGTCCTAAAATACCTTTTCCTTTCCACCTCCCCAGCCCTACGTCTGTTCTCCTTCTCCCACCAACATTCCCTAACCAACTTACTTCCACCCTCTACCAAAAATTTCTCCTCACATTGACACTCTCAACTACCCCTTATTATCCCTACACTCGTTCTTCCTGTCCCCCTTCTGACAATATAGTGCGGCGAATTCCTTGCCAACCCCAGTGTCCACTTTTCATACTTATCCAGTACCCTATTTACCTCCTCACTTACATTCCGCCACCACACCTCCACTCCATAAAATAAGACACTCGTCACTAGCAAATCGAACAATTTTATTCTCCTTGCAAAATCATCTGCCAACAACTTCTTTCCCAGGCCCAAAATCTGCCTCATCACCACAGTTGACCTTTTCACGCTCTCTTTTATGTGCCCACCTGCTCCGCCTTTCCTCCGAAACAGGAAGCCCAGGTACGCAATCTCTTTCACCTTCTGCACCGCATTTTCCTTCTACTTTCACTCCTCTGACTTATCTCTGCCGCCTCCTTTCTGAACACCATAACCTTCGACTTCTCCGCATTTCACTCTAACCTTTTTTTGTCCAGGTATCTTCTCAATCTTTTCATCATCTCCTTTAAAGCCTCTTTACTCTTTGCTAGCAGCACTATGTCATCTGTATATGCGAGTGACCATATCCTCACTCCTCCTAACATAACTTCTCCCAACACCTCGGCGGCTAACTTACTTTCCATATCCGCAATTTAAATCAATTAAATTCAGCTCCTGCCGATCTACCTAAACTTCTTCCTCGTTTCTAAGTACTCCTCTCTTTTTGCAGTTTCTTCCATTCACTTTCTGCACTTCCCTTTCACCTTTCTCTTCATCATTTTACATTCCCTATCCCACCACTGCTTCACTATTCTTTTCTTCTTCATTCTAAATATCTTCTTTTGCACACAACCTTTCACTTTCTCTTTCAGATCCTCCTATATCTCTTCCGCCGACTCCCCCTCAAAGCTTACCTTTCTCAACTGCTCCTGATACTTCTCTATCGCCTCCCTTGTCTATGACACCGTCTCCGCTAACGACCCTTCTTCCCCAGGCTGCTTTCCGTCACACTTCCCTTTCATCCACAAACCTACCATAATGGCTGGTGGTCTGATTCCAACCCACCCTTCCACTTCGAATTTCTCTGCCTCTTCCCATCCCTGCATATTCATGATCTCATAATCTATAACAGACACCCCCATGGTACTCAAATACGTGTATTCTCCTTCTTTGTCCCCTGTTACCATACCATTAACGACCGCCCATCCTCTATGCTCCATCCAGTCTCTTACAACCTCCAACTGTTTATTTATTATCTTATCCTTCCATTTCCTTCCGAAGCTCTCGCTTTCTCGCTACATAGACCCTTCCCCCCAATTCTCGCATTGAAGTCCTCACCTAGTACCATCATTCCCTCCCGTCTCGCTCCTAGTAAGTCTTCCACCCTTTCTTTAACGCTTTCCATCCCATTCGTATTGTACACAGTCACAAGCCTATAAGTTACCCCTCTTATCTTTGCTGCCCTTATTTTGAAGCCCTTCCTTTCTCCCTCAACATAAACTTCTTCCTCTAATTCATCCCGAACCTCTGTTATATCTTCCCCACAAGCTTTTCCTTTCCTCTTTACTCTGACCGCCTCCTAGAGCCTACACCTATACCCCCTAGACAACTTTAGCTCTACTCTATCTCATTTCTCTCTCTCTCTCTCTACCTACGTCTCTACCACACCCACATTTTCTTATCTACTTTTATTTTCCAATACCCTACCTTCACCGCTCTTCCTTCACTCCTATCCCTCCTAGCCTTGTCGTTTAGAAATCTCTGCACATCCCTTTCTTTTCTCGTCAAATATTGATAGATGAAAACCTTCTTATTCTTTATTCTATTTTTGTTTGGCATTAACCCTAACCTAACTTTTCCTACCTTGCCTTTAACGCACCCTATGCCCTGTAGCAGCGCTTCCACCGCCTTCCTTTCTTCCACGCTCTTTAGCTTCAATCATCGTATTAAAATATAATTTCTCATATTTTCCTTCTCTTTTCTCTGCATCCTTAACTCCATTGTCCCTTTCCCTATCCGCTCTCTCCTCTTTTTCATTCCTGCGCTCTCCCACTTTATCTTCTATCACATTCTCCACCCTCTCCCAAATACCTTTCTTCTCGTCCTCCCCCTATCAATTACTTTCATTTCCGACCTGCCCTCCATCTTCTCAAGCCTTTTTCCGGCCTTTCCTTCCACACCCTAATCTCTTCTTCCATCTGCTTTATTTTATCCTCTTTTTCCTTCCTTACCGACACCACCTCCCTCTGCAACCCTTCTACTTTCTCCCTCAGTCCGTACGCTTTTTTTTAAACGGACTCTCTGGACTCTTTTCCTTTTCAAGAGTTCCTCCCCCTTACTTCCGCTAGACGCTCTCTCTCTCTCTCTCTCTCACCTTCTCGCTTCCTTCGTTCCAATGATTAATTTTTCATAGCGCATCTATTGAAACTTCGAGTTTCGATACCTTTAGAGCGGGTTGAGATACGGTGTTTGCATCCCTAGGGTTGAAACATTTTGCCTTCGAGTTGCGGTACGTGTAGAGAGGGTTGAAACACTGTGTTGACATCCCTAGTGTTGAAACTTTTTTTCTGCTCGAGAGTGGACACGAAGCTACGTAGGGGTCTATAGGTACCTCAACTCGAATTTTAAATAAATTTGCTATGAAATATAATATGCATTACTCGCAATGTAACATACTATTTAACTCCCCAATTCACCCCTCAAAACCCTACTGACCTCCTAGGCTTTCACCCTCACATTCCACTCACACCTTCCACTCAAACTCCGGAAAATCTTCTCTCCACCTGTCATCGCACACTTTCTCCCTAGCGTCACCAACATGCATGCCCTCATTATTTTTTAATTAATAGTTCTGAAACAATTACAAAAAAGTGAAAATTACAAATTTCATTCCAACAGCACCTTTTCGCCCAACTTGAAGAATATATGGTAGCTAAGAACTCAAACTGGCTTGTATTGCTAAAGGTTTAGGAATTTCAGATGCAGGGTCGGCAATAAAGCCCCCTGTAACAGGTGCAGGCCCAAATCTGTAGCGAAGCCTTAATTGCAAACCGACTAATAAAACTTTCCTTTTAAGTTATAAAGTTTTAAATATCTAAAATATTTTTAAACCCACATTTATTACAAAAAAATTTTTTATTCATATTATTTTTCATATATTAAGATTAGGATTATGTTATGCAAATAATCCCTGTCTGATATTTCTTCTCTCCTGTAAACAATTTTAGGTGCTTCTTGTCTGATTTTTGGCCTGTACTTATTTCAAGGACTTTTTAGAAAGAAAAATGGTTTATATTTCAAGATTTTACACAATTTAAGGACAAATTTGATTCAGTTTAAAAGATATTTCAGACCTTTCAAAGCTTGGAAAAATAAACAAATATTTCATAAATTGGATATCTTTCATTTTTCAAGTATTTCTAATACCTTAAAATCTTCCAGATATTTTTAGATAATTTTTTAATACTTTTAAAATTCTTGAAGAGCTGTCAAATTGGTTGTTTTATATCAGACATGTCCAATCCGGGAATATTTCCTGCGAAAACATATGTTTCGGCAGGAGCCGTGTCGGGGTACTTAGAAGCAACTAACTTTTCAATACAAAATTGCAATAGTAACTAGGAATTTGATTATTTCATTAGAGTATGTTCACATATATTTTCAATGAATTTAATTTAAAACAGAAGCTTACAAAGTGTTTCTTTGTTGTATAATTTTGAATATTTTCATTTCAATATCACCGTTTTTTACATTTTATGTATAATGTATACAAATTTTGACTGTTAATTTTTGCAGTATAACAGTCTACTAACACCTTGCGTAATGTATCTAATATAATATTTGAAAGTAAATTCGAACCTGTTACGTTTATATTTTGTAGTTAGAGACTTTAAGGTTTAAGTTCGTGTTTACAGTTTTCATCGTCCAAGTACCTGCGCATTGTCACACGGAAAAATTCATACGTAAAACAGTCACAAACTAGTATCTAAGTCTCGGATATTTTAGTCAATAATCTGCATATTTTAAGAAAGAATTGACCAACTCAATATGCCAAGTCTAAAACCGTTCATCACTTTTTTCCGTAAATAATTACAAAAATATTATGAGAGATTGGGAGACGTGTCACAGAGCACTCACGAGCTTGCCTGACAAATCTGGAAACTAGGCAGTAGGTTCGCCTTCACGTGGCTCACACACACTTTCAACCGCACGCGTCGTGCGTATGTGCACGCGTCGTGCGTATGTGCACGCGCATGTGTGATTTGAGTTCTAGTCCAATAAAATTAAACTTTTTTCCAGAAAAAATTGATAAAGTTTTTATATCTATCATACGTGGTTCCGTATGGCATCCGAATCAAATATCAAAAGAGTGTCCCTCTGGCCGGTGGGAGGAAAAACCCTGAAATCTAACAATCAACCCCGAAAATTGGTTTTTCGCGATTATTTCGAAAAGCGTGCATCTAACGACAAAAGTAGTCCAGTACAAAAAAATATATCAAATTTTCAATGAAACGTGTTCTAAGCATTTTTATCGTACGGGTCATAGTTCCCGAGTAATGTACCCTCTGTTTAGGGGGTTAGTGTGAGTTCGAAGTCCGCACGCTCTTTCTCTTGCACATATCTCGAAAGGGGGTGGTTTTTCGCTCATAATGTATGGGACTAAAATTATAGAGCAAACAATTCTCTATAAGCACTGCTGCTTAAATATTTATTATTTAAATAATTAAATGTTATAAAAACATTATTTCGAAAATATATCAATGATTCATTTGATAAAAAATTGATTAAAGCATATGTATATATGTATAATGTATTAAGTAATTAATATATACGATTTATAACCATTTTTTAACAATAAGATTAATTTATAAGTAATTATTCAATGATACATAAGTTTGTACTAGTAGTAGTAATAGTAGCAGTAATAGTAGTAGTATAGTAGTAGTATTCTCTTGCAAATACCACGAAATGGGGTGGATTTTCGGTGAAACAATACATGACTTAAATTGTAGAGCAGACAATAATCTATAAATATTGCTAGTTATTCTTTTTTTACTTAAACCATGAATGATTATATCATAATTTTTCAAAAAATGGGTCAATGGCTCATGTCCACACAACCTATGAGGTAGAGTTTGTGGTACGTTTTTTAAATATGTATTCCCCAGGAGACCTAATCCACTGCACGCTTTTAAGTATTTGCTCAAATGTAGTTGAAAACTGTTACTCGTCATCTTAATCAACTGTGTCTGGGAGTCTATCTATGGTTCCTTCATTAAGACAACCTGTACTTGACAATTTTGACACATTGCGAAACATTTTAGTCCAGCTTTCACGCATCCACAACGTTTTACCGCATCCCATTTTATATAAACAAACGATCAACTTCATTATGTGAGATGGAGCTGGTGCTTCAGTAATATAAACTGGAAATAAACTATTTTTACCTCTTTTTCAACCCCACAGTTCAGGTTCTAAAAATTTTCCTCGTCATGTTTAAATCTGATGATAGACTCGATAAGAGTGTTGTCGAGCAGCTTCGAAAGTTGGAGGAAGCCCAGATAGAGATACAGCCTAAATGGAAGAAGTTACAGATTTGTTGAAGAATACGTATCTGTATTTGTTTAGGCTTGTTTCAGAAGGTTGAGCCTTATATAATGCAAGAATGCACTGCTTCCCAGCAGCTACTACTTAACAGTGAGTAGAATCGGGGTTGCTGAAAGTTTTCACAATATCCTGCAAGGATTCATTTTTATTCAGCAAACTAATTGTTTTAATTTTTCCCTGTCTGAAGAAGCCAGAGGTTGAATCGCACCCACTAAATGCGTGAGCAAATAAAATGGATTCCTTACTGTTTTTTAATGACTCCGACTCTTGCAAAAGTTCCGAAATATAAATACGGGATTTTAATTTTCCTTTTCGTTCTTTTAGGAACAAAATATCATTTTTCACAGGAGAAAGACCAATAATCAACGCGAGGAGATCCACATCATGTCCAACTGCAACTGTTTTATTCCGATGGGATTCATTATTGATGGCATTCTGCACGATTAGCACATCAGCATCGATATTAGCAACAAGTGTTTCAAAACTTTTATTTTGAAGTCGTTGCTGGAATTTAAAAATCAAACGTGCTTTATGTTAAGGATTATTCCGGAATTTTTCCGGAGGCACAGTTAAAACTGTATTTTCCTGAAATAAAATTTCGGATGAAATATTTTTCAAAAATCGCTGTTGGCGTTCAACACTCTTCGTACCCGGCTTCATTTAATAAATAACCGTCTAATACAATAACAACGTTGTTGCCGTAATGTTTGCGAATAAATAGTACATATGCATTGTAAATGTCGGAAAACGTGGGATTCTTTGGCCATACTACACGATGAATCAAACTGCTCTCATCTAAAACATATTTACATCCTTCTAGATGTTTCTCATGATTCTCAAGAGAGCATTAATGTTGTACAATGATGATTTTTTCGTCTTTCTAATTAGACCTTTCTCACTGAAAATATAAAGTGAAAATGATGAGAGTTCATAATTGAAACATGATTTCAAGTCTTTCTTTGCTTTTGCGTCTTTAAGTCATGTTTAGTTTTACCGAAAAAACCGCCCCATTTCGTGATATTTGCAAGAGAATACTACTACTACTATTACAATTACTACTACTATTACTAGTAGAAACTTATATGTCATTGAATAATGACTTATAAATTGATTTCATTATACGAAGAGGGTGAATTAGTCGGGAAATGTGACCCGTAGGATAAAAATGCATAGAACGCTTTTTATTCAGAATTTTATCTACTATTTCTTTTTACTGCACTATTTTTGTCGTTAGATGCATTCTTTTCGAATGAATCACCAAAAACAAATTTTCGGGAGTTGCTTATTAGATTTATAGGTGTTTCCTCCCACCGGCGAGAGGAAAACTCTTTTGATATTTGATTCGGATGCCATAGGGAACCACATACGATAGATATCAAAACTTTATGAATTTTTTTCCGGAAATGACCTGTTTTCGAGCTAATTTTACTGGACTATTCGTCGGAGGAGTGGATAGAAGTTTTATCATGCCTATATTATTTAACCTCGATGTCTGCGCGTGTTTACACACTCTTGGTTTATGTTTAGAAACTGTCGAGTCAGCAGTTCGAGGTTTCCAATCCTCAAATTTATGCGAATTTATAAATAAATATAAATTAAATCGCACAAATAAAATTTTTCCTTTTTATATTTAAGTCTGAAATTTTCAGGAACTGTTCCTAGGAAAGTCGAACTTTGTAAAATAATTCTAAATTTATCCATACATTTTTCATAGAAATAAGGATTTAATGGTTAATTTTTTTATCCCGTATCCAAGACCTAGCTATAAGTTCGTGACTTTTTTACGGATACATTTTTTCCGTGTAGGATATTTTTTTTTAACTGCAGTCAGGTGCATGTAACGGTAGGAATTCTATAGAGAAAGGAAAAGTTTCACAGGTGAGAGTTTGACTTTTTTCGATAAAACTCTGTTCCCTATATTCAACAACCTGACCTTTTGAGGATGTTTTACTGAAAAAATAAAAATTCTAATATTTGTCAAGATTTTAAGTCACTTTTCAATATCCCTGAAATTTTAATCTTAAAACTTAAACTTAGTTTTCACGGAACTAAATTCTTTTTTATTTATCAGACTTCTTCCCCTTATTCAGTAACTCTGGAAGCTTTTTTTAGTAAACCGTTTTTTTCAACGATTAAGGTTTGACAATAAGTCCGCGCAAAAGGATTTTTTTTGCCTTGAATTGACTATTCGATTTTACACAAAGTGTTTTCGCTCCTTTGCACTATTGCACTACTATTCTATTTTCTATCCTCACAAATTGAAAAAGTAATTTTTGAACAATTTTTTCTATTTCCTATTTAGCGCATCAACATCAACATCTAGTATTATTACTTTATTTTGTTATCAAGTCTATAACTTATCTTTATACGTTGTGCATAATGTTAGTACATTGTTAGACTTTCGAAAGTATCAGCCAGCCAAAACTGCGATATTTAAATCTTCAAAAATATAAACAAAAAACACTTTGTAAACTTTGCTTTTAAATTACATTCATTGAAAATATATGAGAACATACTGAAATGAAACAATTAAAATCCTAGTTACTATTACAATTTTATATTGAAAAGTTAGTCGCCCGTACACACACTGACAGATAGTTCTTATCTATGGTGCAGTCTGAAGCGGCGTGATGTCACATTTTATTTTAAATTCGTGGAAATCTTTTCAAATCAAAATTATTGTCGTATCTTTTCGAAATTTCGAAATTTTTCTTACACTTATTCGAATTATTTCTAAAATTGTATAACCCTGCATAACTTAAAAATAGACAATCATATTCAATTTTGCACGGAATCGTGACTTCTAGTTTTCTTGAAAACTTTCTATTTTAATTCGTACACCAGGTACACATATGGTTATAACTGGTTCATGAAAAGGTTCCGATCCTGGCAGGGTTACCATAATCTTTTTTAAGTTACATCCAAGTGCAATTTGGATGAAACCCATGCCTGGAAAATGAATATGACGACAAGATTCCGCAGAGCAATGAATTTCGGAGTATATTGCATTAGGTGATGAATATATCCCCCCACATAGAAATGGTATGACTTTCCAGTAAGGCTGATGTTCGAACGACACCAGAATGTCGTACAAACGGACGCTTTTCTGGGATGGATTGAGCAAGAGTTGTGCCGCACAGGTTTGCTGATCGGTGACATCATAAATGGGAAACACGCTTTGGCATAAACGTATCTGTTCATCCTTCTACATAGGATATGCTCATCCTAGATGATTAGCATGTAGGTTCGCTTAGTTACCTCCATGATTAGATATGCATATTTTGATCGTAGATACGCCCTGCCCATTTTGCTCTCTAAAGTCGGCTATTATATCGGAAGTGGATGTATTTAATAAATGGTGTATTTGGCTTTATCAATTAGTGGAATTTCCAATACAACGTAGTGTGTACCATTTTTACAGTTAATGGTTACTACGACGATTTTTGCTCACACCTCAATGCTCACATGGGGCCCCGGAATTGGGAAGGCCACTTTGAATGCGTGGTCTTAGACGTATCGATATACTAGTTCTAGCTCTTCGGATGTTAGCAACGCTGGATGTACTTCTCCTTTTTTTACCTTCCGAACAACATCCATCATCCGATCTCCTGATCGGACGTACTAGACCAAACCATTATATATAGCATGGAGTAGCTTGGTTAGGGCATAGGAATAGGTTAAAATAGTGAGTACTACTGATATTTAACTCAAGTGTGTTAGGAGCTCATTTTGTAACTGCTGCTGTCGACAATCGTGTACTGCGGTGATCAGATGCTCAGTTGGGATCGGATGACATGTGTTTGTCGACAGACGAGATGAGATAAATTCGCTGGAGCAAGATTAAGGTCGTCGATCTTCGATCCAATGGTCTGTCCATCATGGTACGTCAACAAGCCCGCTATCAGTTGCAACAGAATTGTTACTCATGGGTTGCGCTCGGTGCGGCCCTGCAACCAAGGGTTGCCTGGCCGCGCCCGAGGTGGAACGAATTTCCCTGATGGGGCCCGAAGTCCCGAGCAGCAGCACGTTTCGCGCCAGTCTTGGCTTGTCCGCCTGTTAAGAATGCTATTTTCTACCTCGGGAGTGCTTTCCACCGATACCTGGGTTAGTCGCCCCGGCCATCGAACTTCACCGACGGTCCACCCTGGGTGCCAACCGACCACCAGACGCTCACGGCCTGGCGACCCAACTATCATAGTAAGTAGTAATAAATTCTATTTAATACGAACGAAAGCTGTTTTTTCAATGTGTTGAACCTTATCTCTCAGCATCCTCATCCTTCTTCCCACCATAGGTAGGGAACCCCGCTATACCTGGCGCTCAACCAAAAAACCATACTTTTCCTACAAAAATCCTCGAAAAATCTGTTGAGAGAAGGAACACAAAACTGTACTGAAAACATAATCACTTCAAAACTATCTCTATTAAATGACTTTATACTTGTTGCATGCTATTTGATCCCTATTGCCAGTCGCCTAAATTTATACTATGTTTTCTGGCATGGAGTCTTTATGCCATTTTTATTTTCTAAATAACGGATTTCACGATTTGTTTTTGCATAGATGTATAGTTGTTTAATTCGATACCCAATATACAATGATTTGCTTATGTTTACTCTGACTTGCCGAAACTTTGACGGCAATGTTGGCGGTAGCATTGCTACTGATAGGGTTTCCTATGCCAAATAAGCTGATAACGAAGAGGAGAGGGACTAAGTAGAACACCAAAACCCATCAATGAAAAATAAAGAATATATTAAAGATTTTGAAACGCTTGTCGCTTCCCGAGGATCGTTGGGGCTCCCCTGGAGCCACAGCTGGGGGCCACAGCATGCGGGACGGTGGCGATGGTGAACTGCGAGATGGTCAGGCAGATCTCACTAATCAAACAGCTGGCCAGCAAGAACATCTGCGATGAGCGGGAAGCAGTGGTACATCAACTGTGCCTGCTGAGGATGCTTTGGCTAGCGCTAGCTATTTGCAGCCAACCACCTCAACAGAAATACCGTGGGAGAGCATCAATTGGGATACCAAAATGAAAGAGGAATTGGTGCGTCTCTATTACGAAAGTGCGAAGTTTGAAACAAAAATGGAAAAAGGATACAATTTAAGAACAAAATTTACTGCAAAGTATCCTAATATATAAAAAGTCGCACTAAGAGAACTTATCGCTAAGGTGAAGGACATCAGAGCTCCAAGGACATTCGCGTTTCGCGAATAAAGAAACCCCCTTAGGTATTCACAATTTCCCTCCGATGACGTTACATGCACAAAACCCTTTTTCACCCACCGATTACGATAAGCATCTGGTTACGGAACTTCTCTGCGCACATACAACCAACGTTGGTAGTGTGACATTTGCGAGAAATCTAGAGAGTGTCGTCACATTTTCTCTATCCACATTCGTGAACCCTTTATATACACCTGCCTGTCGTTCAAACATGGTCCCTTCGTCCTTTCAAGGCATTATCCAATCCTCAGGACGATCCACAATTGTAATTCAACATTACGATCCTCGCATGTCGGAAAGGGAGCAACTGCAGATGGCAATCAACAATTTACACCCTACGTATTTAGAGGCCCTTCTTAAAACGGAGTATCGTACTTTTGAGGAATTGGCGAAAAGTTCGAAGCATCCAAAATAATAAGTAAGGCCTATGTACCCCCCACCTACTCACGATAGTGTTTTACCCAAATTTGCCTACTGTAACACCGCCGGAAAGTCGGGGGGGGGGGGGGGGGGGGCTGCTACGGGGCATGAGCCTCGGATTTAACTAATAATGGGACAATCTCAAAAAGTTCAAATAACAACTAACGGCGAGGTGAAAAATAGCGATAACAAAACTGAAGATCAATCAACCGGAGGCCCAAATAATAACTACTCCAACAGCACCCTAAGTAACGCATGTGATGTAGTAGGTCCTCCCAACATTCACGAATCTCTTGTACCACAAGCGTTTGGTACTCCTCCTGGTTTTAGCAGCGATCCACCCTATTTTAATTATGGATTTTATCCCGGCTTTCCTCAGGCACCATGGGTGCCGGTTAATTTCAGTCATCCTCCATTAGCAACACAGACCGCCGAAGCGTCCAACCTTACGACTGCTGCGGTCGGTGCTAATGTGCAAGGAGCAAATCCTCTAGCCCCAGCCCCCTTAGTGTGCACAACCGCTAGTGGCACTTTAAGAGGGGAGCGAGGCGGCTGTTGGAATTGCCGGGAGCAAGGACATAATTGACGTTCTTGCTCTCAAACAAAAACTACATGTTGCTACGTGTGTGGTCAACCCGGTTAAACCTCATCGAACTGTAGCGGATGTTCGGGACCCCGACCGGGAAACGAATAAGGGTGAGTGACAATAGGGTCCGGCCATTCTTCCCGTTCGTTGTCTGGCATGTTTAATGACGTTGCTAAGTACGTCCGAGCACGCCAAACTTGTCAGAAGGTGAAGGTAGACCAAGCAGATCCAGTGGGCTTAATGGGTAAACGGGTGATAGAGCAGCCTTGGTCTGTGGTAGCAGCGAGAATTATGGGTCCGTTCCCACCGAGCCGCTCTGATCACCATTACATCTTGGTTTTCCAAGATATGTTCACTTAATGGATCGAAGTTATGCCTCTCCGGAAGGCTAACGCCACAAGTGCCCAAAAGTCGTTTGAAGAATCAATTGTCTTTAGTTAAGGAACTCCTGAAGTGTTCTTCACGCATAATGGCACGGAGTTTGTGGACAAGTTTATTTCTAAGGCTGCATCGGAATTAGGGATTAGGCACTCGACTACCCCACCGTATCATGCTCAAGCTAATCCGGTTGAAAGGGTTAATCGTGTGATTAAAACCATGATATCATCCTTTGTAGAGTGATCATCGTAACTGGGACAAACATCTTCCCGATTTGCATATAATACAGCCGTACATAGTTCCACTCGTGTGTCGCCAGCGCTCTTAAACTATGGTGGGGAGCCTAGACTCGCAAACACGTTGAGGCGACAGGAAGAGGGAGTCCCCGTTATAGTACCCCATTGGCGGTAGAGGAATGGCTAACCAAAATCCCTTTTCGCAGCGTGAAGATGAGGAAGAAGATCCTAAAATCCCGCCCGGAGACGGTGCAGGAATTAAGTAGGCGCAGGAGCCACCCTTGTCGTCTGCAAATACGAAAGTCGCGCCCTATCGACCACGCACCCCTCCGCGGGCGACGCGAGAGCTGATTGACCGGAGGAACCGATTCTCCACAGACGCCGGGATACCCCAGGACCGACCATACAGACCTGTGAGGGTCCACAGTCCAACCCTGTCGAGGTTCCCTGCGTGAGGAACAGGGGAAGACCCCGAAAATATGGTAAAGAAGGTGAGCACACCCCAAACCCCGACAGAAGCATCATCGGCGATAATCCAGAGATCGGAAGCGATCCAATAAGGGATCAAACCCCAGGCCGTAAGCGGGGGAGACCGCGAAGAAGAACTCTCGGTATCCCGATCTCACACCTTGCCCGTCGGCGAGGTCGGGGTAGACCCCGGAATTTCCAGAGGAGCAATCCCAAGAAATCAATCTGGATCCAGGTCGAGGTGGCTGAAGAGAAGAATGAAGGACCCCGCCGAAGTGAACGGCCCAAAAGAAAAATTTAGAGGCGATCTGAATCCTTTTCCGTCTTGAAAGCTCGAATCGAGTTAGGCATTACTCGAGACGAGTTGTTTGGGGTTGCCAACGCAAGAGGATGCGACCGGGGGGCCGAGAATCTAAGGGGTTTCGAGAGGCCGTCCCCTCTCCAGAGCATCGACGCCAAGGTATCAGCCTTACTGGGGCTACCATGCTATACAGAACCTCAGTCGTCAGCTTTGGAAGGAGAGGACTTGGGATTCCCACCTGCCAATCGCACCTCTCAGTTCCTCGAGCAGTCAATTGCGTCCACTTTCCCAAATCCGCGGATGGAGCGATTCTCGACGGCCTCTGTCAGGTCGGAAGAGTTCAGGGATTTTGAGAGACCGTCCCCTCTCCAGAGCATCGACGCCCAGGTATCAGCCTTATTAGGGCTACCAGTGGTTGCAGAACCAGGGACGTCAGCCTTGGGAGGTGAGGGCTTTCTCTTTTCATCTACTAATCCCAACCACCGGCAAATTTCAAGCCTCAGATCTGCTCCTGCAATCAGCAAACGGAACTCTGCTCGTTCGCTGCCCACCTGATGTTTAGAAAAAAATTGTCTCAACCTCTGATGCCTCCTCCAAACCATTCGTGTTAGAATTGTCATCGGCGGGGACATGACTTTAACCACTGTTCGTTCCGGAAGGGATTAATTTTGCTTCTACTGCGGAAAACCAGGGGTAAGAATCAATCAATGCCCGAGGTATGTCTCGATATGGAGGCAGAATCAGCAGAGTGCTTATTCTTAACAAGAACAAGGCGCTCGATCTCTTCACCATCCCATTGGTCCAGCACCACCTCGATCCTTGGTGGATTCCTCCCGGCAGATGGTATCCCCTTCAGAAACTGACCGTGGGTCAACATCGGGTGGACAAACGGGAGAGAGATCGACATTGAGCTCTGACCACCCTCTGATCGAGGCCATAGCGGATGCCATCCTGAAACGCTTGTAGGATGTATAGGTTTTGGGGAAAAAGAGATTCGCGAGGTGATTTTGCCTCTAGTTAGTTTTAAGCTGTCTCTGTGTTTCATCTAACTCTAATTAGTATTAAGCCGATTTTGTGTAGTTCATCCAGCTCTAGTTAGTTTTAAGCCGTTTTTGTGCCGTTTATCGAGCCCTATTTAGTTTTAAGCTGTTTTGGTGAGACCTTTCAGTTATTAGTTAGTAGAAACTGTTGGAATAGTTTAGGATTTACATCTAGTTGTAATTTATAGATTCTCTCTTCTTTAGTTTTAGCGGAAGGTACCGCATTATGCTTAAACATTCCTGTTCTAAAATAGAATTTCTTTTGTTGAGTGAGACCCTTCAAGGTTTTATGTTTAATTATCTCTCTGATTATCTCACATTTAAAGTAGTGTCACCAGAAGCTTTAAGTT
>NC_046663.1:139669969-139683942 GCF_010883055.1 Belonocnema kinseyi
GGTTAAAATGATTTACAAAACCTTTCTCTAGTTCTGGTTGAGATAAAATTGGACGCAACTAAGGTCCTAGGGGGAAAAGCGATATGACGGAACACAGCAATATTTTGTTTAATGTAGATTCTGGTAAATAGCAGACCTTAACCTACATAATATTTTGGTTAAAGCTTCGTTTTATTTTAATATTTTACTTATTCAGTTCAGACGTTCGAAATTTCCTACTTAGATTAACAGAAACTTTAAAATATTCTTTTGAGATTTACCAGTATAGGCCTGCCTATGAACATTTAAATTCGCAAATAATGATAACTAACTATCTCACATTCTAAGAAATGCTCAAACCGAAATTATAGTCTGGAGGTCGGATTACTGACGCTTGCTGGTCTAAGTGACCCAGTCGGTCAGTCTGGGCCGGGAGTTGTAACGCAGTGGCTTGCCAATCGTTCTAATCATCCCCCCCCCCCCAGACCTAGTTAAAACATTATAACTACAATTTAAAAAAACTAAATACTTTTGGCCAGCACTATCTCATAATTAATAATTAAGATACGAGAATGAGAGAGAAAATTGGAGTAGGAATGAATGTTCTATAGGTCAGGTGTCAGGAGTTTTCCTCCACTCACAGAATTATTAATACTAGCAATGCCACTGTCCTTACCTTGACTTGTATATGAATTCAGTCAAATAACTGGAGAGTAGGTGAAGAAGCCCTGACGCTTGCCTTGACTTCTATTCATTAAGTCATTCCAAAGGAGTTCCTGCAAAATAAACACCCGCTTCAAACACAGAAATCACCGCACTTAACCTCGTCACTGCACACTACACCCAGTGCCGTTGCACCTCTTATCACGAACGCCATTATCATCTTGCCAGGAAACGTCGAGCCGGCATATCACCAGGAGGACATCCAGTCCCGTACACGGAAGTAATAACCGGTAGTGAGGATAAAGAGGGCAGCACCGGACGGCAAGTCAATTCTGGCGGGACTGATAGAAGAGGGGAGGCTGAGAGCAGCAGGACGCTCTCCAGTCTAGTGTTGGCCGTTAACCGAGTAACTAATTTCTTTAGAGAATCGTAGACTTCTACTGAACACTGTAATCGAGAGTAAAGGAAGGAAAACCGTGGTCTTTTGGATATAAGGTAGGCGTCAGTGCCTTTAAAACCTTATCTCCAGTAATTATGTGTGAGAACTCGGTATGAGAAACGGCAACATTTTTGTGGATTTGTTGAGGATATATTTTGCTGGTCTGTGACATAGTTTTTTTTATGTCGTGTAAATTGATTTGAGGTAAAATATTCAGTTTCTCAGATATAGAGAATTTGCAAATTTTAATCTTGTGTGATGTATAATTTGAAACCTTGAGTAACATTTTTTTGATAAGCAAAAGTTAGTGCATGACATAAGCAATGTTTTCTTAGTTTTATTTTGTTTTTATTAGTATTTTAAAATCGGCGTAATCAACTTTTTTCAATTCTCAGTATGTATTATTAAAGAGGAAGTTGTTCTTCTTACCACTATTTGGAATACATTGTAGAATAGTTTACTTTTTGTTAAATCTGAGTGTCACGATGCTTTTTCGCCCTCACTAATCCCTCTACGCCTTCTAGCCAGGGACTTCTTAGAAGAGCTTAAATGTATTATAAAGTTGTATGTCGCTTATAAATGGAAATAATGCTACAGCCTGGGAAAGATTATAGATTCTGTTTAGATTTCACAAAGTTCAATAATATTACAAAAAAGACCTCTATCCAATCCCAGTCATGACAGAAATATTGGACACTGTAAGATCAGCAAAATTCATTTCAAAAATTGATTTAAAACTAGCTTCTTTACAAATTCCATTAGAAGAAAGTTCAAAACCTATAACAGAATTCACAGTTCCTGGAAAGGCCATGTACCAATTTAAAAGGATGCCATTTGGTTGCCACTTTCCAGAGATTTATGGACAAAATTATCACTCCCGACCTGAAACCAAACGTTTTTTTGTTATTTAGACGACATTGTAATAGTAACTCAAAATTTCCATGGCCATTCAAAATACTTGAACATTGTATTAGATAATATAAATGGCGTAAATTTAATGATCAGTCCGGACAAATGTGAATTCGACTGCTCAAAAGTTAATTATTTAGGGTTTAAAGTTAACGACAAAGTACTCCAAATAGACGACGAAAAAATTCAACCAATATTAGAATTTCCTAAACCCAAAAATAGTAAACAATTACAGCGCATAATAGGGATGGCAAGTTGGAAAAGAAAATTTATCCCACACTTTGCCGAAATAATACAACCAATGAATAGATTACTGAAGAAGGATAAAACATGGGATTGGGGATTAGAACAAGATGTGGCTTTCCAAAAAATTAAAGACCTTTTGACTTCAGCGCCTATTTTGACATGCCCAGATTTCACACAACTCTTTCAACTCGAAACTGACGCGAGTAACACAGAGTTGGGAGCCGTACTTACGCAAACAATCGACGGCATAAATTACGTAATCGCTTACGCGGGTAGAAGTTTACACGGCGCAGAATCTCGGTACTCGGCGTCAGAAGAAGAGTGTCTAGCCGTGGTTTGGGTCATTAGGAAATTCATACCATACTTCGAAGGTTATAGTTTTAAAGTAATCACGGACCACTTAGCATTAAAGTGGCTTCTTAACCTAAAAACCCCCACTGGTCGATTAGTCAGATGGGCATTAGAGCTACTAGAATATGACTACGAAGTCGTATATCGTAAAGGTAGCTCAAGTTTCGTCCCTGATGATCTGTCGAAATCAGCAGAATCAGCAAAATCATGGCATTTGCGTTAGCTTGTAGCGAAGAAAAACCGAAAACATACGTAGGCGACAAAACAGATGACTGGTTCTCTACCAAAATCAGACAAGTTAGAGAAAGACCCGAAGAACATGAAAAATGGCGAATCAGAGACCATGGTAGCAGCTGATATCATGGGTCCGCTACCAAGTTCTAAAAAGAGAAAAAATCAATAAATTTTCGTGTTTGTAGAAATTGTTACAAAATGAGTCGAAATAATCCCAATTGGAAAAGCAAACGGGAGCACCATAGAGTCATAATTTCACAAACCTGTCATTTCGCGTTCGGGAACACCGCAAGTTCTCCAAACTAATAATGGCACGGATTTTGTCAATAAAACACTCAAGAGATTTAACAGAAAAATTCAGTATTAGGCATACCAAAACACCTAAATTTTACACTAAAGCTAACCCAACCGAGCGTTACAATAAAATAAACAAATTATTAAAACCCACCTAGATAGCGATCATTGCACCTGGGATGAACATATAGATGACTTGCAGTTCGCGATAAACACTAGCAAAAACTCATCAACACAATTTACCCCAGCATTCTTAAACTTAGGCCGCGAAATAGAACCACTACATTCCCTAATAAAAAATTTCGAAAACGACAGCGAACTAGAGTTTCAAAGCGCAGACAAATGGACAGACAGTCTTAGAAGATTACAAAGTCCAGAAAAATTTGGACTTAGCAGATAAAAAACAAGCGAATAGTTACAATTTAAGAAGAAGACGGATAAAATATAAAATAGTTGATAGGGTACTAAAATTAGTAACAAAACTATCAAATAAGATAGACAAAAAAGCAGGTAGGCTTTTATTAAAAAGAAAATTTTCCCAACTACATACGAATGAAAAAACCTTAAAGGAAAAAGTATAGGGGAATGGAATATCAACTATTTCAAATTGGAAATAGCCGGTACAGATATTAGTAAATAGATGCACGAAATACTAGGAAACTTATGTTCAGATACTTTAACTCAGAATCGACAAATGGCAAAGGAACAATAGCATTAGGAATACAAATTGACTCAAAATTTAAAAATTGATCCAATTGAATCTTTATAATTCGACTCGGTAAATTATAAGAACAAAAGACAGTAGACATTTTCTTTGACAGTAAAATGGAACCTCTAAAATGCTCAATATACGGAAATCAGGTTTTCGAAGGAAGTATCCCAAATCACAGGGAAGAAAACTGCCGAGCAATAAAATAGCCAAAAACTTAGAAGAGCAGGAGTACCTGAGGCAAAACATTAAATATCACCCTCGACGCCATGTGAGACAACACCGTCCGAACTAATCCATGTGAGACAACACCGTCCGAACTAATCAAACGCAAAATCAAACCAACCAACCACGGGAGGACCCAAACGAAAGAGCATGGGACGGAGACGCAAACTGGACATTAAAACAAAACCAAAACCGGAAAAAATAAAGGACAACCTGGAACTCAGAAAAAATTATTCCAATTAAGCCTGGACTTTACACAAAAGGCAAGCCAATTCCACAGGAGGCTGGTAGAGGACTTCAATCGTCGAGCATCGGACATCAGGCACCAAAAAAAGGAGAAATTACGACACAGCAGATAAGACTTGAGGAAGAAGGAAACCTAACCTGGCTTAAAACACTCGCACAAATAGAAAAGTATGAAAGGGAAAAGAGAGAGCAAGAGGAGAGACAACAGGCGGAAAAATTAGAGGAAGAGCAAAAAATCACCGAGGAATGGGCCAAATTTAAAAAAAGGCGAGACGACGAAGTAAAAAGAAAAATACTGGAAACCAAACGCCAACAAAAAAATCAAAAAGAATAATTATCTCAAATATGGTTATCAATAAGCCTATAAAATAAGTTTACGGCCAAATATACATTAGATCCATAACTACACTGAATCTTTGTTCGCTTAAAACTTTCAGTTATAACCTTTTATTACTACTAATAATAATAATTTCAATAATACTTTCATTTGTTAAGGAACGCCTAACAGTAGTAAAAAGGCACAAGCTCTTACAAAGAATGCATAACCTAACAATTAAAATAAACAACATTTAAAGAAAAACAGACTAACTCATGACTCCAAATAACAAACCTTTTTCTCTTTTTTTTTACATATCTGTTGCAGGAACCAGGACAACATGGAGAACTGGGAAAAAAATCTATTCGTTAACGTTAATCTTAAATAACTTGGCGAGAAATCCAGAAAACTTTCAATGTCAATTCTGTAACAATTTAATACCGAAACAAATTTACATCATACACGACTCATTTAGTAATAACAGACCATACAGGCACAGACAAAACTACTCAACACCAAACGACAACGGGAAAACGTATTTACAAGGGGACTGTGAATACACTACTAAACATTAACATCACCGAAACAAGTGCAAACAGTAAAGCAGCCGAGACTTGGGAATTGACTATACAAATCGACTCACAAACAATATTAGATTTGGAAAAAGAACTGGGACAATCTTCAGGTGTACAACCGAACCCCCGCGGATGAGGGGGGGGGGGTAACAGAATTGTTACTCATGGGTTACGCTCGATGCGGCCCTGCAACCAAGGGTTGCCTGGCCGCGCCCGAGGTGGGTCAAATTTCCCCGAGGGGACCCGAAGTCTCGAGCAGCAGTACGTTTCGCGCCAGTCTTGGCTTGTCCGCCTGTTAAGAACACTGTTTTCTACCTCGCGAGTGCTTTCCACCGATACCCGGATTAGTCCCCCAACCATCGAACTTCACCGACGGTCCACCCTGGGTGCCAACCGACGTCCGTGCCTCGTCACTACCTTTCCTGCTCGACGGAGGACTCCGATCGCTCTGGTGCGCCCCTTTTTAGGGCCATCTTCTCCACGACTTTCCGACCACCAGACTTCGGTCACGGCCTGGCGGCTCAACTATCACTGTAAGTGGTAATAAGTTCTATTCAAAACGAACGAAAGCGGTTTTTTCAATGTGTTCAACCTTATCTCCTAGCATCCTCATCCCTCTTTCCACCCTCGGTTAGCAATCCCGCTATACAGTTCCATGATTCCTCCTATAAATTTCAACATGGTGGTGGTCCTTCGTGTTCACATGTTGTTGGCAAATGCGAGAGGTCGGTCCTGGATTTCTGTCAAAGAGTCCTGGAATCTGTTGACAAGGTCAAGGACCAAGTTCGTTTTACAATGGCTGTTAATTCGCCTCATGGGCCCTTGGTTCACGTAGAAGATGTCAGTACTGGCCTGTAACTGGAGGTGCTGATACCTTGGGCCTTCTGAAGTGTTGATTGTGGGTTTGATATACATAATCACTCAAATTAGTGATAGAATATCGCAGTACATAGCTTCCGCGCTTAGTTATTAAATTTTACATATAAGTATATAGTAGCAGTATTTTAAGTATCTAATATTATTCCTAACAATATACTGCGAAGAGTTTATCGGTATGCTTCGTAAACCTTGTACCATCTTCGGCTTCAAGGATTAAATTCTGATTTTCCGTGAAACCAAAGATATTATAGGTTCCAGTAAGTCTTTTTTTCGAATTATTTTTACTCACGTCCTTGAAAATGATCACCATATCCCCAATCACTCGCGTTTAGGGAAAGTACTTTTTCATCATAACGTAGCTTACAACGTTCATTAACTTGAATGATGTTTTTAGTCGCGATTTTTTGAATTTCATGAAGTCGAATAACCAAATCGCGGAGATAGAATCCGTAAGTTTCCACTTTATTGAAAAGAGGAAAGGCGCTGGATACTCGCACGGAGCGTCCGTAGAGCAAGTCGAAAGGAGTGAAATTCGTGGCTTCATAAACGGACGCTTTATACACAAACATGGCGAACGGTAAGAATCGGTCCCAGTCATTAAAATCCTCGGAATAATTGTATATATAACCTGTAAGGACTATGTGACTGCACTCCAATGAACCATCGGTTTGGGGAGGATATCCGGAAGTTGTTAGTTTTTCAACTCCGAATATTTTCCCCAATTTTCTCATGAATTTGTTTATTTTGAGCCACTGCGTGCGAGATGGTCAATGCATGTAAATTTCGTATGGGTAGGGTGATACATATTTTTGAAAAATTACCCTGCATGGTGAGGGTATGCCCATTACCGTTGGTAGTCATAGCCAGCTTCCCCACGTAAACGAGAGATACCCTATCAGCCACGTGTACCTCTCTCGAATACGACGACAGATTTTCGTTACGCCTTTATGTCTACTTAAAGCCATGTGATGAGAGGGCCACGTGACCAAACCTAGTCATCAATTTTTATTTCCCAACTTACGTATAAACGAAATGAGGTGTCGCATGCAGGAATATATCTCTGGTCCTCAATAATTAGAATTGTGAGAAATAATTTTTAATTACTATTTTGGAGAGTTACCGACAGTGTAGTAAAACCCTGCAAGCAATTTTCAATGTTGTCAATTGGCTAGTTATGAGGTTTAAATTTATGAATGTGGGGCAAAACAACAAAGATCACTCACGAACATTATGCACAAATAATGCAAAAACCAATGTTTGCACTTAAGGGCATGTGATACTTAGAAAATTGTTGATTTTACCAGTTTTAGGTTCCCCCGGCTGTTTTTCTAGAATAATAAATATTTTGTCTTTAAAATTTGGGAAATCATAGCGAACATGCTAACGGACGTCCCCACACACTTTTTTTGTGGGTGAATTAAAAAAAGTTTTAATTTAGCAAAATATGATTAATTTGCATAGCGCTTAGGAAATAGTATCGATTTTTTCAGTGTTAGATTCCCCCGGCTATTTTCCTAGGATAAGAAATATTTTGTCTTCAAAATCTGGGAAATGATAGCGAACATGCTAACGGACGTCCCAACAAACCTTTTTGTGATTTTTATCAAAAAATTTTGATATTGCTAACAACGTGCATGTATATTTCGAGATTATGTATGTTACAATTCACCCGAGCGCACAGTGGTCAAAAATCTCAAAAAGCTGGCCATAATTATAAATTATTGTTATTTCGCGGTAAATTTCCCTACTCGGGGGTTTTTGGGGTCGCTGATCATGAATATTTTATTAGTTTTTGAAAACAATATGCCGGCTACAAAATGGCGGCTGATATTCATGTATTCAATTTTACTCGAATGAAAATTAAGATTTGTAGGTTTCTGGGAGCGCAATTTAATCTTGATATTATTATGGCCTTACGAAAAAATAAAATGGTGAGTACAAAATGGCGGATAAAGGTTATGGATCCCGTAAAAAACCAACAAACTGGCCATAAATGTTAAATGTAACTATTTTATGAGCAATTTCTTTGCTCGAGTGTTTTAAGAGTAATATAATAAGTATAGACAGTAGTATAATAAGATGGATATGAATTTTGTGTAATTTCTAATAAAGTAAATAGTGTTTTCAAAATGGTGGATACAAAATGGCGTATGAATTTTGTGTTTTAATGAATCTTTTTAGGACAAAATGTTTCTTTTAGGGTGTTATAATACTGTGTATCGCGAATGCGATATTTCTTTTACAAGAAATAGACTGTTAATACTGAACAGTGAAAAATAGTGATATATACACATAATGCAATAGTAAATCAATTTATTCATCAAACTGTCTGGATATTTTAAAACCCACAAAATACAATAGAAATAAATACAATTTAATCACTTTTATCTTCAGTGTCACTGCAGACTGCTTCCTCTGCCGATGAAGCTAGCACATTTGTGATTTCGAGCGAAGATTCTTTTAACAATTCGATTGCTTCAGGCGACAAAAATCTCATTTCTTTTGGCTGCAGTTTCCGCAGGCTTGAAATAAGAGGATCAGAATTGATTAACAGTCTACGAAAAACGTCCTCCATAGTTTTTTCTCTGCTATATTTTCGACTGAAATCCTGGCGGAACTTTTTGATAAATTTATTACGAGATTCCTGGGCCTCTTCAGACATTTTTCCTATAGGCAGTTGACAAAGCGTACTCTTCAAACTTGACAATGTTAATATCCAAGTCGCACGAAATAACCTGAAGTATTACATGAAACATATCAATCAAAATTTTCTCTATTCCGGTAATGGACGCCGAGACTTGAGAGTTTTCGAAAAAACGGCGCGCCGTATTTCCATCATTCGAGCTCCCATATCTCTGTTTTGGGACATCTACTAGGAGTCCTAATTGCTGCCGAAAACCAGTTTGAATTTTTTTTTCGAGCTTCCACTTGAGCTTTGTCGTCTTTCCGACATTGCCAACTTTTCAAATCAAACTTGTACGAAATATGCAGCAGGCATTTGAAGAAACGAATCCACGCATGTAATGATGAAATGCCGAATTCTAAATGTTCTGTGACTAATTTTTTTCGCACCATTTCATCGATGTTGTTAAACTGTTTCAATGTACATTTGCACAGAAAGCAACGTTGAGCAGAAGTTGTATTTGATAAGGAATTACAAACTTTTTCGTCAATCATTGTAAGTGCGATTTTGTAAGTAAAATTGACTTGTTTACCATTGAAAATTGTTTGAAATGGCTGTCAATTTTTTTCTTGTTCTTTTATATGATCAACTTGTGCTCTCGTTGCTTCGGCAGTTTCATGCAAGAATTCTAATTTTATCGGCCTGCAAAATCTAGGAGATGAGGGGCTTGGAGTTTTTCACAGAACCTTGGCATAACTATGATTTTCAATCGTAAAAAGAAGCTGCAATGGTACAAGGGAAGTAAAAAATATGCTGGCATCAGTTTTAGTTCTATCATCGTCATGAAACTGTTGTTTAAATGTACTCTGCCCCGAAGTACCATCACATCCTCATTTGCAGAACAACTGAAAATTAATTTTTTTATCTGAAGGTAGAGTTTCGAGAACATTAGCCTCCAGTAACAACAAACGTTCTACTATATGATCTATATATTTATTGCAATAAAATTTCTGCGCTAGATTCGGTAACGATAACTGTCGCTGTTGAAGGATAACATCTTTTTTTAGCATCTAAAACCTGATAGTAGGGGGGATACAAAGTACAATTTTTTCGAACACTGACAGATCTTATGCCAATATACTGAGATTTAGATAAATGATTTCCAATTATGAGCGCAACGCCTTCATCTGCAGAGAGTTTCTTCGGAATTCTGCTGAAGATATTTCTTGTAATTTGATGCTTCTGAAGGGCTTCCTGCTGTAACATCTTTCACCAGTTTCGCAGCACACAAGTTTCCTTTGGCCCGGAGACTCATCTGCGTAGCATAGCCTAATTTTTCGGGGGTATACTGTTAACGAGTATCTTTCGTCCTTCTCCTTTTTATCCGGCCACTTAACTCTTGAAAAGAAGATCTCGACAAGGAGCGGCCACTGCTTCCTGTTGAAGACCTTGACTCGGATTCATTATCACCCGCGACGTCCTTGTTATCGTCATTTTCAACACCAAGAAGAACCTCATTTTTAAGCCACACATCATTGTTTCTCAAAAAATCTTTCTCGGTCCGATGAGAATCTTTCCATCTTTTTTTCAAATCGGAAATCAATTTTTTGAGTCTATTTTTACACTCGTCGTTTAAGGTGTATGAAGTACCGAGTTTTGTGGAGAGTGAACGTTCTATAATCTCAAAGCAGCTATTAGCGCTTTCAAAAATGTTATTCTTGATGAGTCGGAACAATTGACTTCGTGTTAAACAAATGAGTTCTTTTGTGTTCTCATGTTTAGTATCTAGAAAAAAAGTGTCCTCGAAATTACTGAAAGTTTTATTGAAAGTTTCGTTCATTGAAAACTTGCACTTTATAAACAGATAAATATTTTGCAAATGATTATTATAATTTTTCCGCTTATTTAACAAATACATTTGGATACAGTCGACAAAATACTTTTATATGTTGAAAAAACAAAAATTTTAAATAAGGAAGTATATATTCGGTGCGCTGTATAACGGGAATTTATGGGCCTAACTTTACGTTTCACAGAAAAAAATTACCCGAGCGCAAACCGGCAACTTACGGCAGCTCTATCTTACGGCCCGATCTATCAAGACTTTTTCTAAACTCTGTTTTTATCAGCGTAAGTTTATCGTCAACATTTGAAAACTGCAGTCAATTACTTAAACATATTTCATATTTATCTTTGGCAAGCACTTCGATAGTTTGTATAGCTGAAAGTACTTACATTTGTGAGAACAATCCATGTTGTGGCATCCAAATTAGTCTCTCTATTCAAAAACTGTGAACTTTTAAAAAACTAGTTTTATTTGTCGCGACGTGTTTGACTTTTTGAAGCGTTTGACGTCTATGAAACAGAGAGGCTGAAGTTGGTTCTAGCAACATGTGTTCTTAGCTAACAATCATAAATGACGCTAGGGGTACCACTACTGATGCTGACATTTTCGAATAGCGAAAAAAAAATTTTTTTCAATTACTGCCAACTTTTCATGATTTTTAACCACTGTGGAGCGTTACTGCCAAACTACACAATATTTTTGGCCGAAAACTTTAGACTTACAAATAAACATAGTAACTAATCTCCCGGTATTAACCTTGTTTGCAGGCAATCAAAAAATTTTATTTCATAAATAATTTCCAGATTATTGGAAAGGCAGAGATGAAAAACGACGTAATCTCAAAATAATGCATATGCATAAAATTTGTATTTAACACAATAAAATTTTTTGTTATTATCCCTCAAAAAGAGACCGGGGACGTCCGTTATGATGTTCTACAGCATGTCCGAATTCAGTTTTTAAACATTTTCATTTTTTTGGGAAAAATGCCGGGGAAACTGTAAGTATCACATGCCCTTAAAATGCAAATAAACAAATTTGGTCTGACATACGTATCAGCTGTATCAAAGTAGAATTATCGCAGCGAGTAGACTGTAAAGTCTAAATACGTCCGTCAATAATAATTTTTTTCATAAATAAACTTTTTTCTTCCCGCAACTCTTTGCAATGCCACAAACGATCCTTTAATATTTATGAAAATGTCCCGAAAAAAATGTCCGCGTTACTTAAACTTTTATTTTTCAATATGGGTGAAAAATATGGATCTTAGGGTTGACTTGATCAGCCTCTATACTCATTACATGGCCTTAATAGACTATCATGATTTTCTTCTATTATTTTTGAACGCGATTCCTCCAAAGGTACTTCTAGCTTGCCGTTGCATAATGTGATAGTGGAAGAACCACCCCGGAATATGTCCAATATCAACTCGGTAATTTTGTTTTGTGCCAAGTTACCTAGTAAATTACTGTAGTTTACCATATGACATGTTTCACAGCGGTCACGTCCCGATGCCATTCTCCGATTCTGTATTCACAGAAAACTTGTTTGTTCACCGTTGTCCTTGTAACGGTCATCGTCGAAATCTGTCATATTGCGATTGTTAGAGTGGATTCTACTAAAACGATTAATACTCCAAGTCTTATGTATTCGAATCTCCTATTGAAATTGGATAATGGTACAAACGAGATTTATCAGATTTAGTGTAATTTGTTTAGGAAGTATTCACCGCCCAGGAATAACTAAGTTGGTAAAAAAGGTAGTCTCTGCAACGTCGATCCGTAATAGGGCTAACCCATTCAAGGTTCTATAATTTTCCTTCCCTAAGAAAGAAAACTGTAAGTAACAAACTGCCTTTTTCATTTGAAGGTTATGAGACACAATATAAATCTTTAACAGACGATGATAGGTATTTATATTAAGCGCATGGTGATGCTAATAAGCTCTCGCGTTCTCCTTCAAAATTCGAATTGTGCCCCACGAATTCAATTGCTGTCAAAAAAAAAAGGTCCTTTATTTGTTTGTTTAGAAAGGGTGCGCCGCCTCGGAATAATTTCGTCGGTAAAATAGTCAATAGTTCGTTGATTGTACGTTAACGATTCAGATTTCCTGATCACACACCCTTCGCCTTTTTTGCAAAGACTTTTCAAAAGGTCAATCAATAACAATTACTTCGATATTATTATAAACTGCTTCAATTTCACGGTTCGGTTCGACAGGATATTAAACCGTCGGTTTTACCGTGAATGCAGGGATTGATTTTTTAAAGGGCTTTATCAAACTGTTGAAAATAACCCTTGGATAAGAAAATACCAATTTCGATCTTTGGTTCCATTCCGCTATCGCGAGAGGGAATGCTGATTTTCGTTTTGGACTTATTATTCTTGTTTTATGTTGATTTAACTTTTGTTGGGCTTGGTTCAGTAGAGTGTTAAATAAGCAATTGAACTGGTAAGGACCCTCGATTTCCGTGAAGATGTCCTCTATCTCTGAGGTGGGGAATCTACAAAACGCATGCTTACCGGGATGTTAACCGCTTCTCCGGAGAGTTGCATTATTTGCCTCAATTCATGCACAATTAGTTTATTGGCCAGAAAATTATCTACTAACAACTGCTTTTTGAGATATTTTTGACGTTATTTGATTTGCTTCCTCCTATAGATTTAAGCTTTTTTCAATTAAAGGTCACACAATTTGAATAGGTAAACCTGAAAGTCAAGTTAACGTCAAGTTATTTGAAATTCGCCGATTATTTTAATTTGAAATTTATTCCTAGTTTCATATAACAGAATTGAAATCAAGAGCATTCTCATAGTAAATATCCAGTGAGTTGAATTTATTTTTCTACTTAGGTCAAAATTAAACCTGAACCTTAAACAATTATCAATTATCTCTGGTTTCATTTTACAAATAAAAATAGAGAAATTATTTTGGTTATTATTTAATCGAAACTGTATACTAATTTTTAAAGTACTGACCTAGAGGTAAAAAAAATCGAATTTCCCACTTCTAAATGCAAAACTTTGAAAAACAAAAGTCAAAATGACTAATATCGCGGTATTTCCTAATTCCAAAAACTGCCAAAGAATGACATACGTCGGAGGTACTAGGCAGTCTGATAAGTCCCTGAAAAATGAAACACGGAGACGTTTTTTTGGCCAAAGTCGGTTTTATTTTTCAACATATTCTCCTTTTAGGTCGATACAGCGAGTCCAACGATTTTCTAACTTTTTGATACCGTCCGAAAAGTACTCGATCGGAAGGTCTCCAAAATACGCCTCAGTTTCAGCTATGAGCTCCTCATTTGAGTAAAAATGCTTCCGATATCATAGCTTACATTTTGAAATTTACTTGTTTAAAGCTTTAAAAGAGGCCCTAAATATTATTATTCTGACCTACAAATTGGAAAATGTATTGTATGAAAATGGAGGAACACTTG
>NC_046663.1:139684042-139701628 GCF_010883055.1 Belonocnema kinseyi
TATATTTTCGACGTTTTTTCCAGGATATTTGAGATTTTATTTTATTTGTTCAGAAATAAAAGAATTGTGCAGCTAATCCAATTTCATAGCGCAGCCGTTGATGTTAAGTCCACAATAGATAGAACCTTTTTTGTACACTATAAAATTATGAACATTTTTTCACATCACCATATTCGACCTAAAATCAACAGTTCTCGAGTAATTTTAAAAAACATTTTATTGTTACACACTTTCCAGAATTTCGGAACTTTGCCGTACACGTATGTTTGGGGACTTTTTACATCATCTTTATAAAGCCATTGTCAACATATCTGTGAAAAAAATTCTACTTTTACGAATTTTTTTTTAGTGATATTTGTTCCCCGCTGACTGGACTATTTGCAACATTCTAGTAATTTATTCAAATAATTATACGTTTCTTGGAAACTAATTCATTAACCTTCAAACGGGTGTGTGGTCGATAGTCTACTACCCGTGACAGAAAAACATGAATACCTTCAGCCTAACGGTGTCCAGAAGCGCGGGAGGGGCTTGTATTCTCTAGTTAATATGTATGACGCAAGATGGGAATGAGGTTACCTCTCAAACTGAGATTTTGACATTTTTCTATCCCAGTATCGAGAACAAGAAACTATTTGCAATGAGATTGTGAATCCAAACAGACGAAGTTTCTGTTACATTGGCGGCACAAAAAAGAACCACATAACTAAATTACGTTGTAGTAGTTGTAGCAAGAGCGTTTCTAAATCGCATTCAGTACCAACAAGTGATAAATGCCTCAATTCTGATTCATCGAAATCAGATGATTAAAATTCAAATGTTTTGCCTATTATGATATCGCTATTTTCATGAGACTGTTTATTTTTATTTTTCATGGAGATACGCCTCTATTATAGGAATATTGTAATGAATGTGCTTCTATTTTGATATACCTAGTACAGCAATTTCATTATACTTGATTACCCAACTTTCATGAGACTGTTTATTGTATTTCTGTTGTATATATTGATCGAGTTTTATTCAATGTTTTCATTGTTTAAACAAGTTTTTGACGATTCTATTAAAAATAACCCTGATTACAAAACTTTATGTTAAAATATGAACTGTATAATAAGTGAAAACGAGGTGGCGGTGGGTTACTGCCCCGCGCCCACTGGTGTTAAAAAAAGAGCGCCCGCATGAAGGTTAAGCTTTGTCCTTAAAATGTTCATGTTCGTTAATAATCGAATCGATCCACCAGCGATTGATCAACAATGTCGATTCTTTCGAATAGGGGTATTTGTATCGATTACTGAGATACTGTCAGCAATTATTGATCAATATCATTCATCAGTATCAGTATCATTATCAGTATTCATTATAATGAATACTTTCTAAATTTACTCAATAGATGTCTTAACTGAAGTTATCGATGTTACCTAACTAATGTCTTAATGTTTATTAACAATTCGCATTGCTAATTAACAATTTTTCAGGCACATTGGGACTCAAAAGTATCCACATGGAATGAAAACTAGGAAGTGGCAAGAGTCGTCAAGCGGAGGATGAGAATGACACGAGCCACTGCTCACCAGCATTGACACTTGGTATAGCGCAATCATTGTCTTGTGGCTCTGTTGTGTGTATTTCCATTTTTAATATTCCTCTTTAATAGGGAATATTAGCAATATTCCCTTACTTTCCCTTACTTCTTCCAATTTCTTCATGCACACCATCCTCTCTATAAGCATCAAAAGTGCATCTTACTCACGCATCCACACTTAACATCTGCAAGCTCTCATTCCTTCCATTCTAAACCGTACCACCCTGCTCCATTTATTTCCTTTTGTATTTTTTGCAGATATTCTGGTTCCGCCAGCTCTCTGGCCATCAAGTAGCATCTATTGTACGTCGAATCGATCATCTTTTTCCATTTCTATTCTCCTTGTCTTACTAATAGATCTAACTCTATGTACTACCACTCCATGACCCCTTCTCGTATATCACAAAGCCTCTTAATTTTTTTTTCTTCCCATTTTGAATTTCCAAAATTGCCTCTCGTCTCCTCCTTCCGAAATTCGTCCAAGGATACTTGTGCTATTCTACTCACCTTTTCCCTTTTCAGCATCTCTTGAAACTTCAAAGCTCTCTTAATTTGTCTAGTAATCATTTCTTCCCTCCCTGATTCTTCCTTTAACATGTAATCTGTGAAACGCCAGCAAACCCCCATTATCCATCTTAAAAATCGCTCATACATGCTCTCCACTCCATAACACAGCACCGCCCAAACCAACGCATAAAACAACCAGACCTTCATTTTCCAAACGTCCTTGAAACCTCTCGTTCCTATACCGCATACTTGGTCCATTAATTTACTAGCACATTCTATTCTTTTTCTTACCTGCATACACGACGTATGCATAAGCTAGAAGGTATAGTTTGCTGTTACTCAATATCGTCCCCCCTTTCTCTTTATTCTTCAGCTTCTCCTCTAAGTCTGTCAACAGCATATTGAAAAGTAGCAGACTCAAAGGGCACCCTTGCCTTAGACCACTCCTGTCCAGAATACCTCTCCTTTTTCCTTTCCTATCTTCACCTTAATCCTGGTTTCATTAAAAATTTCCTTTATCTTCTCCACCAGCCTTCCTTCTATTCCCCACTCTTTTCTGCTGTGTTTTCATTTCTGTTTACTTAATCAAAAGCTGCTTTAAAATCCGCGAATAACGCGATTAATTACTCTCTTTTTCTCCCTACATTTCTGTTAACCAAGTAGTTCAGTACGTAAATGTTGTCTATGGTTCCCATCCCTTTTCTAAAACCAGTCTGATTGCGTGAGATACTTTCTCTTTCTTTTATCTGTCTCTCTAACGGTTTTCTTAAACTTTCTGCATATATTTTGTAGCCAACTGGCATGATAGTGATTCCTCTGTACTCATCTACCTTCTTGTCCTCCCCTTTCTTGACAAGTGGTACCACCAGCCCTGTCATCCATTGTTCTGACCACCCTTCTTCATTCCAGACCTTGTTGCAGGCCTCCCACAACCCTTCCCTGACCCCTTCACCTCCATAATTGAAAGCTTGGGTCTCCACGCCATATTCACCTGTAACCTTGTTTCTTTTTAATCTATTTATAGCTTCAACTACTTCTTCCCTTGTTACTAGATTCCCTCCCTCCATTTTTCCTTGTGCTTTGATCGGTTTTTCTACTTCTTCCTTGTATTTTTCTTTCCCCTTTGCTTTTTCCTTTCTAGCAACCTCTCATGTTCTCTTTTTCTTTTGTTGTACACCCCCTCTCCATTTCCCGTATCCTTCATTTTCTTACACACTCGATCATTCTCTTTTTACTCTCCTTGCAATCCTCGCCCTACCCCCCTCTCTTTGCTCCTCTTATTTCTTTTTTTTTTGTACCTTCTCAATCGACCCTTTCCATATTTCAATTAACGATTCTACTCCCTCCTCTTCTTCATACCTAATATTGTCTTTTTCCATTAAACCTTTCAGTTTATTTACCCCCAGACTTCCATTTTCTTGTTCCTTTCGCCCCCTCTTTCCTTTCACCAACTTCCACGCTTATAGCCATGACCACTCAGTGTGGCTAGTACCGAGAAGTGCTCGGACCCTATCTTATTACTCACTTGCGTACATCCTATTATATTCCTTATTCTTTCTTCAGCAAGAATGAAGTGTATTACTGTCACTTCCTTCCCAACAAATGTGATTTTTCCTTCCTCATCTCCTTTCATATTGCCATTACATATGAACCATCCTGCTTCTCCGATTATGTTTTTTCCTCCATCCACCTCTTAATTACTTTCTAGCCTTCCTCTTCCCCTCTTCTTCTATATACACAAACCACCGCTATTTTGACTCTTCCAACTATAATGCATCTTACCTTTGTTCCATCCTTTTCGTTCCTATCCCCCTTTTCTCTCCCTTTTACTGCCAATTCTTTTTTCATCCCTGGGACCATTCCGCCCATACCTCTTCCTTTAACGTGTTCCTTTCTTGCTTCTTGCATCGTCCAGATATAATCTTTCGGTGACATTTTTTTCGCCTCCTTCCAGTATTTCTCATTCGCTCATATTTCGCTCATTATTATTACATCCCATTTTGTCAGATTCCCCCAGAAATCCTTTTCCGAGACTTTCTCTTTTTCGCCTTTCCATAATTCTTCCCACTCATCCCATTCCTTTCATATTCTTTGTACCTCCTTCTTTAGCCCCCCCGGCCCGCTCTTGCCTCTTCGTATCTTCCACCATCACACATGTCTTCCCTCTAAAGCATGTGAACATTGCTTAAATCTTCGCCAGTAAGTTCCCCTCACGTTTTTCTTTTTATCCTTTTCTTAGAGTTTTTATCTTCTTCTGATTCTTTACTCCCTCCTTCCCTTACCCTTCTTCCCTCTGCTGATTTTTCTCCTGCACTAAAAATGCCCTCGATGCTTATCGCACTAGCCCGTTTTCGCCAATCGACAAAAAATCTGATTGCTCCTACACTATGCGAGTGCTGTGCAGCTCTGTTGAGCTTTTCCAAGTTCGTAGGTCTACCTCGCCTGTTACTCATCCCCAGGCCTTCTGCGATTGCCGCGATTCCCTTACTCCTAATCAGCGTCTTGTACCACTCGTCATCTCTACTTTCACTATCACTCAAGTTAACAAACCTACCTTCCCCCCATAAATTAGGCTTCACTTTTATAGTAAGAATTATATATAAAAAATAGAAGGAATTAATACAAAATATAATATTAGATAAATTAATTTTTTTTATTTCAAAAACAATTTTACGTGTTAACAACTATAATTTGCTCAAACACAGTAACGATTTCTGCCTCATGGCGTTTACACCTGCAAAGTCTCCTATCACATCATTGAAATCTAACGCTTTTGCGAGTTCGTTTTCTATTGGCAACTTTGCCAAACCAGTTTATGGAATTTTTCTCATAGTGGAATTTAAATATGTTTTTATTTGCTTAAGTTTACTGAAACTTCTTTCGTTGAAAGCAACCGTAACTGGCAAAGTTGAAAATTAACTTAGTGCAATGTGTATATTAGAATAATTCGATTAATTGAAAAAAGTAATAAATTTGCAATACCTCTATAGGAGAGCATAAGGAGAACTGGGATTGAACCTTCGGAGCTTGATTGAGTTATTAATGTGTCAAGAACATGATTCATTTGTGAATCAAATTGTTATCTCAAAGTGAGATTGCCTCTATCATCTTCTGATTCGCCAATGTGCATTTTCTTTTTTTTTTTACGTTTCCTTTTATCGGGGAAACCTTCTTCGATACCTGCACGCTCCCTTTGGAATTAAACCCTTCTTCACGCATTTTCTGTCACGTAATACAAAGCCCGTCAAGAAGGTTCATTGACTTATCTAATATCATTTCTTTGGATGCCAACGACATGTTAATTACATTTATTTTGTGGAGATTTTTGGCAGTTACCACAGCGTCTGATTCTAATGTAGATCAGATAAATATTCTTCTAATTCTTCTAAAACTTCCGCAAAATGCAAACACATAGCTTTAACCGCTCTAGATCCAGCAGACCAACTCGTATCACACATACGTTTTAAAGTTAACTTTCATTTGTTCATCAAACGTTTCCATCGGAACGTTGAACCGAAGAAAAATTGGAGAGTCGACCAAGAATCCAAGTCCCCGAGAACGTTCATTAGAATTACAATGTTATTTGGAAACAAGAACATACGTCTCACAAGGAAGATACGTGGAATATTTATTTTAGAAATTAGACTTTGCTCTCCTCGACATTTTGAGGCATCTTTTAACCCATTATTGTGACATTATTTGTTTTTTTAAATTTTATTGATTATTTTTATTATTATTTGACATTATTGTGACTTCTAACATCCTCAATATTTATGTTATCCTGATCTTTTTTTGCAGCATTTCTATTGCTAGACCTAATCCGGATCTTTCGGGAGATTATGTAAAATTAATAAAACTCTCCTCGACAGTTATATTTTGGTTTTCATGTGCATGAACATAACGAATCATTTCAGATGTTTGTTTTTCTCGCGAGACGTGTTGTGCAGTCAAATAGAAGAGAAAAATATTTAGCACGTTTAATTTGATCAATTAATACTTTTGAAACCTTATCCCCCAATAATTCAATAATTTAATTTTGAATTTTCCGCAAAAAATATTTTACGGCACCTTTAATGTGACTGCCAATACTAGTTTTTGAAATTGGATTGTAATGTCTAGCAAATTTAATGAAATGCCTACTTGAAGATTTCCAATTTGTTCGTTTGAACCTTCAAGCGCAATATTATTCGATGCAAAAAATAAAATAGCGTCAACAATGATTTTAAAACTTCACGTCACTTCCTTATTTATGCTGTGAATTTACTAGTAACATAATCATTTATCGGCAATCATCTTAAAATCTACATCATTCCTTTGATCAGGACCATGAACAATAAGTCTTCGCCTAACATAATCATAAATCACCTTCAATAAGAATTCTTTAAATTCTAGGAGATGTTAACTTATAAGAGCGATCACATTTCAAATCATGCAGGGAGGCTCAGGTTAAGTAGTCAGAATAAATTGGGCTTTAAATAATTCGTCAATGAAAATAAGGGGATATGTATTTCATAGTTCAGCCGAAAAATTTTATGAATTACGAGATATTCAAATTAACCTTTCAATTGTCAAAATTTGTCGAAAAGTGTAAGTTTTACGGAGGAATTTTAATTCTAAACAGATTGTGCTCTTCACAATCCAGTTTAAATATTTTCAGAAAAATAGCAGACATTTTGTCATTTTCTAAAGTTTTTCTTTGGATCATTCGTTAGATCAGAGATTTCCCTACCACTGCAAAAAATAGTTATCCAAATACATTCCATCAGTACAAAAATACAGCATTTCAAACAAACAAAATCTGCCAGTTTGCGACAGATTTTGACAATTGGAATGTTAACTTCAATAGCTCGTAATTCCTAAGATAATTTTTTTCGGCTAAACTATGAAATAAATATCCTTTCATTCTCATCGTCGCATGTTACATTTAAAGACCAATTTATAGTAATATTCTAGCCTGTACCTGGCAGCAGTATTTGAAATATGTAGAATCGTTCATAAGGGTTTTTCAACGTATTCAAAATTGCCGTAGATCAATGTCGTTAAAAATAGAGCAACAGAAATGTCAAACAATTATCCGCATACAGTTATGCATAGATAGGGAGAAAATGTTAAAGAAGAAAAGAGACCAGATAAAGCAAAAAAGTAGAAGATGCAAATAAAAAGAAGGGTTCTTTGATATGTGTGCTTCTTTATTTATATTCCATTAAACAAATAAACCAAAAGTTAAAGGTTCCAATGAATTGCCCAAACATTTAATACTTACTCAATATGAATCAATGGAATTTCAATTATTTTGAATACTAAATTAAGAATTTGTACTGTCTTTTAATTAACTTTGAGTGTATCGAATTTTTAAAGCGTTTTACATGCTAGAATTATTAAACTTACCTTTCAAAAAGTGAGATCTTCCAACAAAATATAAAATTTTACAGATGTATTAAAAAATTCACTTCACGATAAATACATTCAAATATAAAACTTATTCATGTTACGTTCTAGGCCGCGGCGTGCATATTAATTATTAGAATTGTAAGTGTAACTGCTTGTTTACCAATGTGAAAATTCTAATTCCACATTCGGAGATACTTCTGGCCTATTAGAGTGAAGTGGGTGAAAATTATGAATCGAGAAGAGTGTACGTGGAGTATGGTTAGGTATCCTCCGATCATCCAGAGGGCTTAAGGCGCTTCAAACGGCTGTCAAATTCGCAAGGCGCAAACTGAATCTAAATGGTTGAGTTGTTGAACGCCACATTTTAAGCACCTGATCTAAATGCAATAATACCGGACGGTTCAGCTCGCTTTTTTCCGAAAAGATCCTTTTTGTTGTTGTATTTTGTAATCGAAAACTCAACGTGGGAATTCGTTCCTCGAATGCCCGATATGAAACTCATAGATTCCAAGTGGGTGTTTAAGGTCCTTCGAGACGAAAAAGGTAACCCAGTGAAGTACAAAGCCCGACTTTGCACCCGTGGTTTTCGTCCAGAATTTTTTTTCTCCTATGATCCGATACGATTCCCTTCGTATTTTTCTCGCTTTCGTCACGCATTTGGACCTCGAATTGGCGCAGTTCGACATCAAAGCCGCTTTCCTCTATGGTGATCTTCAGGAAGAGATTTTCATGGAGACGTCGCAAGGAATCCGCAGTGAAAAGAGTGAAAACAACGTGTGCCGATTGTTGCAAGCATGGTATAGCTTGAAAAAAGCAGCGCGATGTTGGAACGTGAAGTTTACAAATTCCCTAAAATATTTGGGCCTTGAGCAGTGCGCAAGTGAGAAATGCATTTTTCGCGGTTTTGTAAACGACGACGAAGTTATTGTCGCGCTATTCGTCGACGACGGGTTGGTCGCGGCAAAATCGCAAGATTCGTTAAAAATTGCAATTGACGTATTGAGTAAATCGTTTGAGATCAAGCTGGGCGATTCAGCATGTTTTGTCGGAATGGAGTTCATGCGTGACAGGCTCAAAAGGAGAATATTTCTTCATCAAAGTTGGTACGCATAAAAATTGAGAAAAAATTCAAAATGGAGTGTGAACCCAGTATGCATCCCTGCGGATGTTGACACGCGACATTCGACGTCTGGTTTTGTTTTCTTTTTATGTGAAGGAGCTGTCACTTGGTGTTTTCAAGGACAGAACACCGTCACAATGAGTACCACGGAAGCTGAATACATCGCGGCAGCTTTGGCTGCGAGCGAAGCGATCTGGTTGCGGCAAGTCTTGGAGGATCTTGCGCGAGAACAGGCCGATGCGACTTGCTTGTCTATCGACAATCAAAGTTCGATTCGATTGTTGAAAACCCCAGAGTTTCATCAGACAAGCAATATGCAGATTTATTCACGAAAGCGATCCCAAGATCCAGATTTTATTTTTTGCGTAAATGTCTTGGAATGAGAACGAAAAAGGAGTATTTCGATTTCGCACGAAGTTCTCAAGCAGGGAAGATGTAGTTATTTGTGTTTTTCGAATCTTCACGTCCTATTATTATTATTGTTGTAGTGCGCATGCTCGTACACGATTGGACGAGGTGCGTCGCGTTTTCTACTCCGTCTTTTGTAAAGTGGTCGTCTTTGCGCATTCGCCAAATAAAGACCCTTTAAAATCATCCCACACTCGTTTTCTTTTTCATAGAAAATCTCAAGAAAAGAAATTTAGCTTCCAATCCGAAGGAAGATATTACCGGTAGTGCACGGGTGTGCCGACGTTCGGTGAGACACGCTGCTAGCGTCATATGTACACGTGATTGTCCAGTCGGCCCAGCGTTCGACTTTTACTAATAATTTCTGGTCGTCTAATATATATCCAAAACATGGATATTGTTATACGGACCTGGAGTAGCTAATTAAAATTTCGTCGCTGTATGTAGTGGAATTATAAAGTTGTATTTTATTGAAACTTTCAAGCGTGTTTTCTCAAAACCATATTTTCACAAACGGCGTGCACGATTTCTCAAAAACAATTCAGTCTATTGACCGCATTCAAGTTTCATCTTGTAAAGTATTGAAAATAACTCTACATGAATCACAAATATAAATGATTTGATCCATTTTTAATATTTTTATAAGCACAAATATTTTTAAAAATTTCATCAAAAAACGTAGTTTTTGTTGGAACAGTGGAAATTTTCATCAATATTCGGTTTTTACTTTTTTTGTTAGTTTATATAGAGTAAAAAAGTATCCAAATTAAGAAAATGACAATTATTTCTGCTTCCATTACGAATTCCGGACGCCATCGTGCACGCCATCCTACAATTTCGGCGGCGAAACATTGCAGTGCACCATTGTTTACTTCACCATTTTGGAATATTTTTGTGTCATTTTTTTTTAAATTTTGTTCAAAAGTTGACGAAAACATACCTAGAAAATTGACTGTCTATGCCGTTATTTTTTTTAGTTTTTACAACTTCAAGACTTCAAACAGAAATTTTCAAAGCTATTCAACGGATTTTTAAGAAATTTTGAAGATTTTGACGATTACAGTAAATGTTTGAAAATTCATGTTCGCAACATTAACAAATTTCAGAAAATATTAACCATTCCCAGAAAATATACAGGATTTGAACTGATTGCTAAGGATATTACAAAATTTGAAAGTTTTGGACAATTAAAAAAAAATTGCACAAACATTTTTAAATGTTTTGATAGGATTTTAGAAAATTTTAAGGAATTTTTAATTAATTCAAAAAGTTTTAGACGATTGCAGTGATTTTTTGTTTTCAAAATTAGAGAATTTCAGAAAATGTTAAAGATTTCCAGACACTATGCAGGATTTCAAATGATTCCCTAGGATTTCATAGTTGCTAAAAATTTTAAAAGTTCAAAAAAACAAATTTTCAAACACTTTTTCATGATTTTAGAAAATTTCAAGGGATTTTTGAAGAATTCTAAAAAATTTTCACAATTTTAGTGAATTTTGGAAAATATTAAAATTTCAAAATACTAAATGGGATTTAAAATAATATCTCATGATTCCACAGGATTTAATCATTTTTAACAATTTCAAAAATCTTTTAAAAGAAGTTTTCAAATATTGTTGTGGGATTTTTAGACAGTTCAATGGGACTTTTAAGGAATTTAAAAGGATTTTAACTATTTCGATTAATTATTTAAAATCACAAATGATTACTGGAGATTTCACAGGATTTAATAATTCAAATTTATTTCTTAAAAATAAAGTAAAAAATAAGTTTTGGTGGCGTACCTAGAAGCACATATTTTCTCCTTTATTGCAAATCTACTGAAGGTTGTTGCCCTTCGGAGTATGCAACTCAAACCAACAATAACTTCCGGTTCTAGTGCTGTTTCCATACTTCCTCTCCGTTCACCGCCTTAATAGCACGGACGGTTCCCGGAACGTGTAAAATTTACAACGCTTTGGAACGTTCCAAACCTAAATTACCGTAATTGATATTATATTCAATAAATATCGTGTAAGCCGTAAGTGATAGGTGAAAATCGATCAGTTTATGATATGAATATCATATGATTGTTTGGTATATGCGGTACTCAAAACTTAAAAATGAAATCCGGTTTTACCTACCTTTTACGGTTTACGAGATAATTGTTTTTAAAAATAACAAGAACAGCATATTTTCTTCAATTACCAGTTGGAAGTTCCACTCGAGTGTTCCCAGGCGGCGGACATTTTGCACGTTCCGTGCTATTAGGGCGAAGTCGGGTGGTACTAACGTTCTTTCTGGGCTCTCCATCTTACTATGACTGGCTAATTATTATTAGTAGTTGGTAGTTTACTTCAAGCAATGGATAGTAAAAACAATATAATAGTTGAAGCATTGGTTGTTGAAAGATATGCATCAGGTAAAGGCAAAGTTACAGGCGACCCATGGTGAATGCAGGTTTGGAATGCTAAAGGGGTGAATGATGTTAAAGAAAGACAAATTACGACAAAAAATGCAAGTAAGGAAGCTAGGTATTTTATGTGTATCAGAAATATGGAAAAAGGGATGCGACAGTAGAATAAAAAATAGGCAGTTAAAAGACGGACTGGAACTGTGGTCAGTAGTTAATATCAAATCACATGTTTGTGAAGGAGTCGAACTAATAATGAATGATCGAGAAAAACTGTATGTCAAGAGTTATGAATTTGTATCCCTCAAATTGTTGCGGGTTCGAATTAAATTGATAATCAGAAAACTATGTATCATCACGTGTTTCGCCCCGGTTGATGGTGACAGGAACGAGGTAAGAGACGCCCCCTGGAACAATTTAAATGTTACTATAGGCACTCGCGATCATGGGGAAAGAACCATTCTATTATGAGACATGAGTGGCGTAGTTGGAATAAAACATGAGGGTACGGAACGGGTGGTCGGTAAATTTTGAGACTTATACTTACGACAACAAAAAAGTCGTGATTGAAGCGTCTCAAAGAGTGAAAACTAACAGTGTCACTGACTGTGGTCTTAAAATCTTTTGGTTAGAATATGGGTCTGTCACGATATATCGCAATGATCATATTTAACGAGAAGTTGGAAATGGATAGTGATTTGACCAACATTATTCTTCTTGCTAGTCGCAGGGGTGCCTTCCCGCCCCCACGAAATGTTGGAAAAGGGTAGGGTTTTGATCAAATTATTTTTGTTTTCTGTCAAAGGAGTGTTTCTGGCAGTTTGTATGTTTAAAAGCATCTAAACGGTGATATCGTGATCTCGTGACATACCCACATTTAAGTTAACGTAGTAACAAAAGTAACAATAATTTTTAACTTCTGCCTGGTCAAATCGCTTCATTTATTGTTCAGTTAAAGATTCTAATAGTTTTTTTTTGCAAAAAAATACCATTTTTCCAGCCAAAAAACAGGTTTTCTTTTTAAATTTCTAATTTTATGTTTACTAAAAAAATCTGTACCCTACCGAAAGAAATCTCTGAATTTTCTTTAGCGAAATAGCTTGGCCTATTTGAGTCTATAAACAAAGTCGATTTGAAACAAAATAGTCTCGGAGATAGTTTGAGAGATTTGGGTCCTTTTCAAGATACTTTTAGTGGTCATTTTAAGAGTGGTGCGACGGTAATGTTTCTTTTGTATTCGTCACGTACCGGGCGGGCAGAGTTATTTACAGTAGTTGGTCGTGGCTAATCCGCTCTCCCTTTTTAAATTTCTCATCAAATTATTAACACTTTTTTTTAATTGCTGAATTTTCTCATTATACTTATTTATAATTATAAATTATATACTGATATACAATTTTCTAGTTGAATTCAAAAATGTTGTCTTTTTTGGCGTATCTCATTCCATTTACAAGAAACGTTCTATTAATTCCAATTTTATGCATTTAAAAAAAAAAGTTAGATATCTGAAGTCATCGAAACCAGTAGACTCCGAATTATTATGTTTTAGGCTGTTAACTATGAAATTTAAAAAATCTGCTTCTAAATTTTAATCCTAAAGCTTGACAAAGGACCTTTGAGTGTCGGCTACTCTATTGAGATAGCCTCTCTGCTTGTTATTTATGATCGTATTCTTATTTCAATTTCGGAAAGGATATTTTAAAGCCTTCAGAAAATTTAAACGAGCTTCCTGGACCTTTAAAAATATCTACCTGAGTGCCTGCGGAGAATTTCTCTGAGCTTCTTTGGCCTAAAGAATTTTTAGTATATACTCAAAGATTCTTTTCGGTAGGGTAGTTTTAACAAATTCGCCATATTTTTTTTCGCTCATAGAAAATTGGTAAAAAAAAAGTTAGACTTTGAAGTCGATGCAATATTTTCCCCTCGATCGCCTGTTTCTGTCCTAATGTGAGTTTTTAGAACCACCCTAATTTACAAAAGGGAAATATGTTACATTACCTGAGAAACTGACGTTTTATAACCAATGGTGCTTACAACGTCCCCAGCCAATCCTACCACACGCTTAATTAAAAATCGATTTGGTGATTTTGGAGATGTAAATGAAATAATATCTCCTCGATGTATATTGTAATGCCGTACTGACCAGTGATTTAAAAAAACATAATCTGTCGTTTTTGAATCTGGATTTAATGTTGGTTGCATTGAAACTCCATCGACACGTGCTATGTAACCAAAAGTATCCAAAACAAAAGGTTTTACTAAAGCAAAACCTATGGGAACTCCAATAAGTATTTTCCGCAAAATAAAAAATATTTCCATGTGATCTGTTTTATCACGATAGCTATAAGCTTGCTTCAAACTGACATTTCAGTGAGTAAAACGAATAAATCTGTCCAATAAGTTTGATCAAAATGTAAATATAAGGAAAATTACAGCTGACAATCAACATTGTTGCATTAGGTTCAATATTACATACAAATCACGTAAAAAATCATTCTTTTATATTCTTTGTAGACTTTCTAAAATATGTTGAATAATATTTTCTGTATTGATTGCAAAAGTTAGGTAAAAACTAGTTCTTTTTACCTCACACACAAGCTTCATTAACAAAGCCTCAAATATACATATATGTAATACCATGATCAATGAGAATAGACACCAGGAGACCAAAGTAATCTAACGAAAAATGAGCATATTTTTTCGCGAAGTACCCACGCCTGAACTTCCCGTGCGTGGCGCCAGTATGAACATTTGTACAAATTACGTGGTACAAATATAGCTGCCCACGAGAAAATCATAACAATACAATAATATAACCTCAAATCAAAAAGTATCAAATATTATTTATGAAATTATGGGGCCATGAAATAAATAATGATTAATTTAAAGTCACAACTTTCTGCGCAAGTGTAAATGTGGTCATACATTTTTTGAAAGTCGTATGAAACTTAAGAAAGGTAAGTAAGGATAACATATACAGGAAAATAATTTCGGTGATTAAACTCGATCTTTTATGATAAATTATTTTCATATGTCTTTTAGTATTGTACTTACCATTTCGATGTTGCACTTTCACTTTATGAATTATATATTTAATGTACAGAGTATATTTTATAGAGTATTTAAATGCACATGAATTTAGATTATATTATTCTTTTCACGTGGAGGGCCATATTTGTACATATTTTCATACTAGCGCCACGCACGGAAAGTTCAGACACGCGTTCTTCGCGAAAAAATCTGCTCATTTTTTGTGAAGTCAATGTACACGCCTTTGGTCTCCTTGTGTCTATTCTCCATGACCATGATCTAAGAAAACACCAACCCCATGCATCGCACCCACTTTTCTGTTTTCTTACGATCCGGAGGGGATTCGTCGTTCCAACTAATCCAACAGATGGCGCCACCAAATGTAGGTCTGTCTTTTTTATTGAATTGCATTAAGAAATAGCAAAAATAATTAAAAACTTGATACAGTTTGCAAATAAACAAAAAGAATCTTTGTACCTTTAAAATCTCAACAATTTCAAGTTTTGAAGGGAATATTTTTAAAAAGTAATGGTAATTTTAATTAAAATGTTTGGAGGGAATAATTTGGTAAAAAGTCATTGACAATACTGATAAATAAGAAAATGGATATATTATTCAATATAATGTATATATTTATTTAAATTGAACCGAACATCATACATAGATTTATACAGTTCAATCATTTATTTATTGCTTAATCTTGAAAGCTTTCTTCTCACTGGATACAACCCCTAATAATTTTATTCTAAAATTTAAAGAAGATTTTGAATTAAATTGTTAATTATATTATTGCAAACCTCATTTCTAAAATAAACAGACTATAAGCTATTAAACTCTATAAACAAACCTACTGTACTCATGACGCACAATTGGAGGAAATGCACTTTTATCAGTCAAAAATGTCCAGAGCCTTCAATTTTCTTGCGATTTTGAAATTTTTGTTTTAAATTAAAGAGTATTAAATTTTATAGATCTTGACTGAACGAAATTTCATTTCCTCTATTTTTTTAATTATAATTTTTCCACTCAAAGTATGGAAAAACTAAGTTTTGTATGTAACATTTTTTTACGTTTTAATAACTGATGAGGAAAACTTTGCATTGTATTAAATTGATGTTTAGGGACTCATAGAATACAAATAATGTGTTTATCAATCCATTTATTTGTTATAAACCAATTTTATGAACAAATTGAAAAATAATCTTATTATCGGTAAAAAATTTTTCGCTAAAAATGCTTCACATTACTGTAGAAATGACATTTAATAACAAAAATAATTTCAAAGTTTATAATAACCTCTGTGATAAACAATTTTTGTGGCAAAATATTAGAATTTGAGATTTTTCAAATTATAATTTCCTTCAATGGCCAGAACGACTTCTGGTATTCCTTAAAATATTAAATATTTAATAATATTTGATCAAATATAACAATTTAAATTTTTGTAAACAAATTAGATAAAGAAATTAGACAAACAAATTCAAAATTTTGGTCATTTCGCATAGAAATTTGTTTTCTGTACTAAAAATGTTTTAAGCTGTTGGTCAAATGACTGCTAGTCACAAAAATATTTGAGAAGTTAACAAGAACCATTGTTATAAATAATTCTCGTGACAAAATATTCAAATGTAAGGTTTTATAAAAATTTTCATTTTCTTTAATTGCTACAATGGCTACGGATATTACTCAAAAATGTATCTTTTATAACATTTAGTAAAATATAACAACTTACATAATTATAAACAATTTACCATTACATGTGGTTTAAGAAAATGTGTTGATTGGTAAGTACTGAATGAAAAAAGAAAGTACTATTTGCTTGATTAGAGGTTAGGTATTTGTTTTGATATTTCAAAGCAGTGAAAAATAACTTACAGGTGATATAAATAGGTATATACCATGGACATAGAAAACAAAGGACTAGGCATGCCATTGCGGCGGCTCTCCCCACTGATGGAATTCTCCCCCCTCCCGTGGAGGGCGTACAGAAGCAGTAAGCACTTATAATCACTTAAAAGTAATATCTTCTTCACACGCTATTCTAGTTGTCAAATGATAATATCAATTTCAGGAAAGGCTATCAAGTCTAAGACTAAGAAACTGCTTATAGGAAGATTTAAGAAGAAATAATACAGATGAATCAAAAAACTTTAAATGTCATTTCATGCTTCGCGTAATAAATTTTACTATAGAAATTACAAAAGGAACGAGAAAGACGTTTAGTAGGATTATTTAATTTTGTAGTACGACAATGCGTATAATTAAATGTATTGTAATTTTAGTATACAATATATAAACCAATTTCGTATTTACAATTTATATCATCTCTACATATGTACGATTTAAACAAAGCATATCTTCATACAACTGCCAATGCATAATTCAAAATTCTTTCAATTTCAAATGCATCGAGTCTCTTCATTTTTAAAGCTGTAACCTAAACAATCAAAACATTGTACATTGTAAACCTTTGTGATTAAATAATTCTAGGTACTTCACATATGGGCAATTCTTATAGTGACCTTCAAATTTTATGCATTGCTTATTTTCAATAAGGAAATTTTTTAATTACCATATTGTTATTTTATTTATAAAAAATATAAATTTTAATCATTCTAAATAAAGAAAAATCCACTTTACGTAGTTTATTTTAATTTGTATAAAAATTAGCAAGTATTTCTCGGCATAATAATTTATTATATCCACGGTATTTGCAGTATTATTCTTGCTGTGGAAAAAATAATGAAATATAGTATGAAATTCATATTTTTACAGTTATAAACCATTACCGCTTCACTGTAATAATTGATATCGCTTCTCTCAATTACAAAAAATTGTTCTTCTATTATTTAAATGAATATTTTACGTACAAAAAACCTTTTTATGCATACATTTTTCTTCATCTGTAAAGTTAATTTACAAGAAATTAAGCAAAATCTAATGTTTACGAGAATTTTGAGGGAGCAGAGTTTGGAAACAGTTTCTGTCAGGGATCTGTAGGTTCATTTACTTTTAGTGACGGGGGCCACCGCTAGATGACGCTGATTTTGAACGTCTGTAACAAGCCGACAGTCTTTTACCGCGCGAAAATTCAAATATTTTAGATTTAATAAAAGAATAATTAATAAAAGTATGAAAAATAAGATTTCTATAATT
>NC_046663.1:139701728-139705097 GCF_010883055.1 Belonocnema kinseyi
TTCAGTTAAAACGTCATCATCAGAATCTTCAGCAAAAAACTCAACATCGGTACTTTCTTGAAGACAGGTGCCCATAGGACGCAACCTTCTTCTAAACTCAACCGTGGAGAATAGACATAAGGAGACCAAACCAGTGGAACTAAAAATGAACACTTCTGTTGCTAGTAGTAAGCATACACACACATGTGCAAAATCACACTTACGTATAGTTCAAAACTTCCCGAGCGTGTCGTGCCAACCGCACTTTAAAAAAATATGGCTGCCGATGTGAACGCGAGTCAAATGTAAATAAATAATGATTGAACAATTAATAGTTTGTGAATAAAGGAAAAAATGTTAAAATTAAAAATCGCTGTATAAAAGCGAAAGTTTCCAACAAGTGTGGCTTCAAGTGTAGTGTACAAGACTTTCAAAGTGGTATAAGTTGTATGTTTATTGTTTTTGTTACGAACGCGTCGAATACCTGTCGCACGCATAGTGTTGGTGAAAGTAGTTTGATATTTTCATAAACATACTACCTACCTCTTCCATGGCGAATAATTTTTTATTCCACGAACATTTCAAAAAATCCTGTCTGATTATTCTTACGTCCTACCTTTCGGATCCACCGAATAATATAAAGAATTGTTCTTTGATTGGTGGATTCCTTTTATGGTCTTAAGGTTCGCTGCTGACTGGCGTTGATTTGAAAATCAACTACCGCGGTTATTCGAATCTTTATATTAATCACCGGCGATGAAATAAAGAATCTCACAAGTTAAATATGTCATTTTAAATGAATAACTTTATTCACTGAACTTTACACATTAATCCATGGGACACACACACACAACAGTTAATATAACTTTTTAAATTATTATTATTATTAACAACTAAATTATGTATCTAACTTCACTTAATGTTAGCTATCAACTAGAGTTGACGTCTACACTAAGTTACGCGGAACTTATACATTTTAGAATATACTTTCTGAATTATAATATTTAATATTTAAAATCTCAAGTGACGCGGCTTCAATGATTATCAACGATTGAAAGATATCTGCCGTTCCTCCCCGAGTTACATATATTTATAACCTTGCATTTTTGGATTACGTGCAAGGGTAGCATTAGAGTAGGGGAGTCAAGTGCAACCCCTTGACGTTGAGCCTGACCAATAGGACCCCGCTAACGAATGCCGTAACGTATCAAGCTGACCACGTAGGCCCGGCGAACGTGACTTTTAATAAGGCTTTTAATATTTTTTTAAAGTGCGGTTGGCACGCCACGTTCGGAAAGTTTCGAACTATAAAGTGTGATTTTACACATGGGAATGTATGTACTTCTAGCAACAGAAAAGTTACCATTTTTGGTGAAGTCCATGCATTACAGATTGGTCTCCTTATATCTATTCTCCATGGCCACCACCATGCTCCCATGTATCGTTTTGAAGACATTAAGTTATTGTTAAGGTCAACGCTGGATGGCGCTGAGTCAGTAGAATTTACTGCGTATGTGCAACCACAATATTTTCCATTATTTTAACACTTCGATAATAAACATTAGTCGAAGTGTCAAATTGAATTTGTTATTATATAACACTGTCTCAAAGTTGTATTGTTTATATTGTTATACGCACAGTGTTTACTATTACATGCGGATTTAAGAAAATGTGTTGATTGGTAAACATTGAATAAAAAAAGGAAGTACTATTTGCTTCACTAGAGATTAGGTTTTTGTTTTCATATTCCGAAGCAGTGACAAATAACTTACAAGTGATATAAATATAACTCATTGAATATGTACTTATAATCACTTAACAGTAATATATCTTTCAAACCTTATTCTAGTTGTCTAATAATAATATTAATTTCAGGAAAGGTTATCAAGTTTAAGACTAAAAGATTGCTTACATGAAGATTTAAGAAGAAATGATACAGATCAATCCAAAAACTTTAAATGTCATTTCATACTTGGCGTGATAAATTTTATTATAGAAAATAGTACGACAACGCGAATAATTAAATATATTGTAATATAAGTATAAAATATAGAAACCAATTTCTTATTTATAATTTATATCATATCTATATATGTACGATTAAAAAAATATATATGTTCATACAACTGCCAATACATAATTTAAAAGTTTTTCGATTTTCAGTGCATCGAGTCTCTTCATTTTTAAAGCTGTAACCTAAAAAATCAAAACATTGTACATTGCAAACCTTTGTTACTAAATAATTATATAGGTACTTTACGTATGGGTCGTTTTGTCAGTCGTACTGTATGATTAATCCATGTTGGCGATCTGGAAAATATATATATTATGATGGGTTTTAGTATTACTTTGTATTATAAAACAGAACTTTGTTTTTTCGAAACCTGAAACCAAGATACATGTATATACATTGCATTTTGCAGGTTAGGTTGGTGTAAACTCACGTTTCCTACACGTAGACCTGAAACACAAAAACGTTCAACATATTCAGAAGGTCAACTCTAATCAATTACAAGTTTTGAAGGAAATACGAGAAGACATGAGATTTCTCTATGTTGCACTCATAACCTAACTTTTGCAACCAGTAGCTACACATTTAGGACCTGCCCTATCCGACTCTCCGTATTTCAGCTATAAAAGTTTCGGACCTTATTGATATGAGTTTCTATGTGCGAAATATCGCCGCATGGCGGCGCTTCTCGCACGTGCCCCTAGTTCAACATGCCACTAAATGGGAAATTTTCTTAAAAACAATAATATTAATATAATATCTTATAAAATGTAAGCCTTAAATGTTTACAAGAGTACAAAAGTTTAAAGCGGTTGATGTGGGTAAAAATAAGTATAAAATTGAGTTGGTGAAGAAAAAGAAAAATATGGTGAAGTGCATTGCTCCCAACTGTCGACCCGGCTACCATTCGAATCGTCATGACGGCGAAAAAATTAATTGTTTCAAAGTGCTTCAAAATTTAGTTGATATATATCCGAAAACAATAAATAGGGAAGATTTCTTAGTAACAGCTAGCCAATTTATTTGCGAGAAGCATTTTCTTTTCGATTATATATTGTCTGGAAAAGGGAATTGAAGGATCCTACTAGAATTGTTTAGCATCAGTATGTATAAATTATAACTAATATATTTATAATATTTCATTCGAATACAATTTTTTAAATGAAATAAAACCATACTAATAACTTTTATTTCCAATAAACCTCACCCTCCCCACAGCATCCAAATATTACCCAAAAATAAAAAGACTACATAATTACGTATCATTGTTACTTTTTAGCAATTTCGTCGCCTTTTCGATACAAGTAATTACTAATGGACAATTTGAATATTCCCCAGGTCCTTTAAAACAATTTTCAATATTAAATATAATATAATAT
>NC_046663.1:139705197-139710998 GCF_010883055.1 Belonocnema kinseyi
ATAATTAAAATATTAAATACACTATATTTATTAATTCAAATATAATATATAGTTCAAATAATTTATTTGAACAATGATTCGTTCCCAAAAAATGTAGAAAATAATTGTATTTTCTGATTGAAATATAATTATTGATCGTTTTTAGGAGTATTACATGTTTATAAAAATATGATGTAATCGTTTTGTCGAATATTTAAATAATTTTAATACATTTCTCTTAATGTTTCATAAATTTATATTTGTTTAAACAATCTTTATTTACTCAAGCAGCTCTCTTTCGCTAACTAAAAAATTAAAATAAAATAGAACAAATACAATTATGTTTCTGATTGTAGAGTGTATATAAAGAATACGTTAATCATTTTTTAATTTTTTAAACCAATATAATAATAAATAAATAGAAATTTGTTAAGCATTAAAATAAATGTCTCAAAATTATATAATTATTCTACAAAAAGTAGCACAGGATACCAATTTGAAAAAAGAACACATTTCTGACTCAATTTTTAGAAATTTTGAAAATTAACAATTGAAGATTGTTCAAAAAGTCATTGTGAATATTATAGTGTCCATTAGTAATTATTTATATGAAAAAGACGACAGGAAGTGCTAAAAAGTACTAATAATACGTAAAAGTGTAGTTTTTAGATTTTTGGGGGCTGCGTGGAGGGTGAGGGGGGTTGAAAATAAAAGTTATTAATATAGTTTTATTTTGCAGACACTCCTCTTCAATCCCTAAAAAGTTTCGTACACGTCGATAAAACCATGGAAAATGATTTTAATTTTTCGAAAATTCAAAAGGGCCCTATGTTAATTAAACAGGATATTAAAGTGAGGGTAATTATTAGTCTACAAAATTAAATCAATTGCCTTTTTTCTGAATTTACTTAAATTGAGAAATAATTATTTCGCAGTTTATTTCACTATATCCATTCTTGTATATCTGTATCTAACACTCTAGAAATATTTTTACTAACAAAAATAACGACTTTTGGAATTGAATCATCTTTAAACTTGTTAAATGTTTACATTTTTAAGTTTTTTCTACTTCATTGGATTTTATGCTGAAGTAGGGCCAGTTTCGAGAAGCGCCGCCGTACGGCAACTCTTAGCAATTAAGAATTACCTAGGGAAGGATGCGCCAATGTTCTCCCTCCACGGACTCACCAAAAGTGGACAGGAAGTGACGTCAGACTCCCTGAACAGAATCGTACTTTTAACCTCAGACTCAATGCAAGGTTGTGTGATACACACACAAATTTCCACACTGCACATATTTACACTGCACTGACGGACAGCTGACTCCCACTACCCCCACCTAACCTGACCGAAAGTTTCCAGTGAACTCACCTCGAACAATCCGTATTAAGCACATGCTTTGTCGCATTCTTCCCTAGAGGATCCTTATTAGCAATAAAGTCCGGCCATCTTTTTTAGAGTCGGATAGGGCTGTTTAGAACCCATGCTTTCTGCATTTATTACCAAAAAAACAGCTTTTACAAAAATGAAAAGATTCCTTAGGCTGCACATTTTTCAATCTATTCCTCGTAAATTTCTTGCAAACTAATAATTCGTTCATCATTTTTAAAATCTCTGCACTGGGTGTCAATATGATGTAATAAAGAAAGGTGTGCTCCTTTGGAAGACGAATTTTCGTCCGGTTCTGCGCGCTTCCAAAACGCCGCCATATTGAGGAATCTTTTAATCAGATGAATTTGCAAGAAAGCAAATTTCAAAGCAAAGAAAATAAAGTTATATTTTTCTATTCGCTCAAAACTTGCAGAAAAATCTATGAATCGTTTTGTTAATCTTAAATATGAACTATATAATGAAATTTTTCGACTATAGAATGTGTACAAATGGAATAATGAAAAACATGTGAACTGCAATCGTACAAAAAACATACAAGAAAAAGTTATCAATATATTTTATAAACTCAAATATTTAAGAAATATGCTTTCTATTGGCTGCGGTGCGTGCAGCAATGTGAATAAGTGAGTTAATTTCTTTTCTTAATCTATTCAATTTCCTTACTCTGATGTATGTCCTAGTTCTTACTAAACACATCATAGCGTCCATAGGAATTTTAAATTCCTCATCTAGCAGCAAATACCAATGTAATTTTATTACATAGTACTGAAAGTTTGAATTCCCGCAACACTGTCTGATTAGTTCATTCCTCAATATGGCCGACTTTCGGAAGTTTTTTTCATTGCTCTTGCGCGATAACATACCTTTCTCTATTACATCATGGATGTCAATACAAAAATCAGACCACCTAATTAGAGCGCCACCTTGTGAATTATATTGACCACCATTAGGCATTTTAACTTCAGCATCAGCTAACTTCACTTCGTTGAATTCTGAGGGGGAAAACAATGTACTACCAGAGATGAGGGTCGAGAATGCCGAGCTAATGGAATAAGAGAATGTGAAAAATATGTGCTGATAACTACGCCCTCTTGGCGGATTGCCTAAGAGTTACTTTGAAGGCGCAACTTGCGCGTCGGTGAATGACGAAAGTTAGCAATTTCTGAAATGATTTACCAATTAAGTTTCTGCTCAATAGACCTTTTCATTTAAGAAAACGACATTGCGCAAGCGTTAAAGATATATAGCACTTCCATGTGAGTTTCGGTCTATTTTGACAGGTACTTATGTGGGAATAGTAAACATTGACGAAAAAAAACTATTTCGAACAATTGGAAGTTAAAAAACGTCCCAAAAAAGAAATGTCTAATGAACAAGGAGAAAATCCATTGAAAAGAAAAAAGGTCGGTGCGCACAAGAGGTGCTGTTTTGGAAAGTATAAAAGTGACAGTCGGTCCAAGTCCTACTTAGAATGTACTTATTATTTTATTACATTTCCAAAATCCTGTTTAATATATCGAAATGGTGACATTCCCGATGGTTCACTTAAAAAGCATTTTAAAAATTGCGCGAAATGCAGTAAAAATAATGTGTGGGTGAGGTTATGTGCGCGCAGAGACGACTATTTTTCAAGCATGAAGGATGTAAACGAGGATACTTACATTTGCTCATTGCATTCTATTAATTTTAACTTATTTTCATCACAAATAGTTTACGTAGGTTTAATCAGATGTTTAAAGTTCTTTAAATACTAACGTTCTCTCATTAAAACAGTTCAATATTAAAAACTAAAACCTGCATGTACCTTCTTTAATATCGAGCATTAGATTAAAATCGTCTTTCGAAAGGAAGTATTTTTCGATTATTCATACTCTAACTGCAGTTTATTAAAAAAAAGTCATGCCATTATTTACATCTATTTACAGTTGTTCAACTCAATACGTTTTTTATCAAAAATGTACAAATTCAAACCCTATGGATTAATAATTCTTTCAAGTCTTCCAAACCTGCATTTTAAAATTCTTTACATTGCAAATTCACGCTTTAAAATAAATTATTATATAATATTATATATTTTACAATAGCAATAAACATTTTTAAAAATTCTTAATTGAGCTTATTGTAAATCATCGTGTGATACGACATTCGTAATATTTTAAGTGATTAGATGTATTTTTTTCCTCAAAATTTGTCAAATTCCCAGTCAGAAAATGAATTTACTGACATTTCTCGTCTGTTACAAAAAATTTCTACTTTTCACGTATTTATTACAAAGAATTTTTTCACCATTTTCTATTCATATTTCTTTTATTGTACCAATTTTCAGAAAAAATGTTCAAACTAAAAAAATCGCATTTGCATTTATTTCAGTAATTTGAAAGCTAGGCGAATTTCAAAACTGACAACCCACTTATAATGATAGATATCAATTCATTTTCAACTGCATTTCTTTAAAAATGCTTTATCAACCTTTTTTTATATTTTGTAATTATTAAAATTATTTCACTTTTATGCAAAACGCATTCGTGGACACACGTTTTAAAATTAAAGGTCAACGGACTGACAACTGTGATTTTGTGATTTCGAACTCTCTTTTGTTAAAGCGCTTTCGGCTTTAACGAGCACATTCTCATCACGTACCTCGTGCTTCACATTCGATTTTGTCCAAAATGTAAACTTTTCTACATTATACGCAACACTTTTATATGAATTATAATATATTTTTTATGTAACTCTGTCTGGGATTACTTATTAAAAAATTGCAAAATAAAAAGCAAATTGTATTTATCAGGATTATTTTTGTATTTGTTTCTTATTTTTCTTCAAATTGTACTCTAAGCTGCTCTGAAACATGTATCATCTCAATAAATGTATATCATTATAATTCATAATATGCATAAAAATTGAATCATACTAATTCTTCTTTCCTTGCTTTTATAATTTTTTATTGTTAATGTTGTTTTTTACGATTAAATAAAAATTACTGCTCATCTGCATAGGGATTTTTGCATTTTTTATCTTATGTTTTACGATTATAAGAAGATCTCCTCGTCCAATCGAAAAATGATTAATAATAAATTTATATATCTTTTTAGGCGAACAACTTTCATCTGGTAATTTAAGTTCATACCTTGTGTCGTTTTTTCGAATAAATTTAATATTTTTATTTTGAATGATATATTTACGACTAAAGCAAAAAATACGTGTCCTATCAAAAATTATAGCTCTTTTTTGGATGAACAATTTTTGTCTCATTTTTTTCCGTAGTTTATATCGAAAAGTGATTCATTATAAATTTGTAGTTCTTTCCAGGACGCGCAATTTGAGCTTTTTCATTTTTTCTCGTATCTTACATAGTTTGACCAAAAAATGGAATTTTTAAATTTTTTATTATTTTTGGTACGATCAAATTTGGAATGTTCAACTTTTCGACCAAATTAAAAAAGTTGTTATCGTAGTCCTGTAGGGCTTTCAAAAAGCAAAGTTTTTCTTCTCTTGTCTCTTTTTTATATCATGAATTGTTTAGCTTAAATGTTCATTTCAGTTAGTTTTTTTGGATTTTGAAAATGCTCTAACTCTGATAATTTTCTTTTTATAGAAAAAAAGTCATGGGGAAATTTTTTTTGAGTTTCTGAGTACTATGAGCAACCGTACATAGAATTTTTTAATCTTGAAAAAATGTGGTTTCAGAATTTTTTGGTGCGATCAAATTTGGAATTTTCAACTTTTTGACGAAATTAAAAAAGTTGTTATCATAATCTTGTAGGGCTTTTAAAAAGCAACGTTTTTTTTCTTGAACTTTTTTCATATCATGCATTGTTTGGCTTAAAATGTTCATTTTAGTTTGTTTTTTTGGTTGTTGAAAATGCTCTAACTCTGACAATTTTCTTTTTCTAGAAAAAAGTCAGAAGGATAAATTGTTTAAGTTTTTAAGTACTAAGAACAACCGTGCATAGAATTTTTACATCTTGAAAAATGTGGCTTAGAAATTTTTTTGTACGATCAAATTTGGAATTTTCAACTTTTTGATCAAATTGAAAAAGTTGTTATCATAATCTTGAAGGGCTTTCAGAAAGCAATATTTTTCTTCATCAGACATTTTCTCGAATCATGTGTTGTTTAGACTAAATTGTTCATTTTAGTTTTTTTTTGTGATTTTGAAAATGCTATAACTCTAGTAATTTTTAATTTTTCGAAAAAAGTCATTAGGATAAATTGTTAAATTTTTTGAATTCTATGAATAACCATACCGAGAATTTTAGACTTTTAAAAAAAGTTTAGGACACTTAACGAGTGTACCAAAAGGCAATCTAATAGATTACTTTTTTCAAAAGTTATCGTGTTCACAGAGAGACAGACATACAGCCAGACACATTCGTAAAAACCTGTTTTTCAGATTTAGGGGGTCTCAAAACGTGGACATTTGACAA
>NC_046663.1:139711008-139714852 GCF_010883055.1 Belonocnema kinseyi
AATACCTTCTCGGATGAGAATGTAATAATGCAAAAAAGTTTGCAGTTTCGACAAAATCGAATGCGAAGTGCGAGAAACATAATGAGAATGTGTTCGTTAAAGCTGAAGGAGGTTCGACAAAAGAGGATTCTCAGTCACCAAATAGAAGTTATTGATGTTTTGACCTTTAATTTTTTTTAAATTGCGCACCAATGTAGGGTAAACCCAAAGACTGAGCGTGTATCGCGAGGTAAATGCATCATCGAGCGTGAAGCGCGAGAATCAATAATCGCGCACCACAGGCGCGTTCAAGCTTACTAGCCACGCACACAGAGCGCTATAAGAATGTGTCCGCAAAGCGGGCAAATTTTTTTTGACTATAGATTTTCTATTCAGTTTTTAGAACAAACTTCTACGTATTTTTGGTTGAAGAAACTTTTTTTTTTAATTTGTTTCGTCCTTTGTGCCCTTTTTCCAAAAATGTATTCTAAAAATTTAGTTTTTTTATTTTCAATCTTATTTTTTTACGATTAAAAGAAAATCTCCTATTTAAAAATGATAAATAACAAATTTATAGATCTTCTTGGGTGAACAACTTTTGTCTTTTAATTTTAGTGCATACATTGTGTCGTTTTATAAAAAATATTTATTTAAAAAAGTGTATTAAAATAATTAAATTTTTCTATTTTACAGGTTATATCTTCCGATTAAAGAAAAAACTAATTGTCCTCTAAAAAATTATTCATGAAAAACTTGAATGAGTCTATTTATTTTTTTCATAGCTTGCGTTGTTTGTCAAAAAATTAATCTTTTTAGTTTGATTTTTTTAAGAATAAACAAAAACTGCGCATCCTATAAAACAGTAATAATAAACATTTGTAGACTTTTTTTGGATAAACAAGTTTTTTTTGTAGCTTATATCGTTAGTCCAAAAATTTAATTAAATTCATTTTAGTTTGTTTCTTTGGATGTTAAAAATGCTCTGATTCTGGTAATTTTCTTTTAATAGAAAAAAGTCATAAGAATAAATTGTTTGAATTTCTGAGTACTATAAATAACAGCACATAGAATTTAGAAATCTTGAAAAAAATGTGGTTTTAAAGATTTTTGGTATGATGAAATTTTGAATTATCAACTTTTCGTCCAAATGAGAAAAGTTGATATGATAATTTTGTAGGGCTTTCAAAAATCAACGTTTTTCTTCTCTTGACTTTTTTTCATAGCATGCGTTGTTTGGCTTCAAATGTTCATTTTAGTTTTTTTTTTGGATATTGAAAATGCTCTAACTCTAATGATTTTCTTTTTATAAAAAAAAGTCACTAGGATAAATTGTTTGGGATTCTGAGTACTATGAATAACCGCCCATAGAATTTTGAAATCTTGAAAAAATGTGGTCTTAAAAATTTTGAAAACGTGCTCACTTTTTGAATTTTAATCCATAATAGCTGGTTCACGAACTTATTCTTTCTTTTTAGTCCTTAAAAAATTGTGCCAAAGCAGAATCCAATCTGATCAATTTTTCGAAAGTTATCTCGCTTACAGAATACAGACAGACACATAGACAAACACCTTCGTAAAAATCTTTTTTTCTGAATCAGTGGGTCTCAAAACGTGAAGATTTTATGAAAACCGACAAAGTAAAATTTTACACAAAACCAATACCTTCTCATTAGATGAGAATGTAAAAAAGGTTGAAATTGTTTTCAACAAAATAGCTAAATTTTTTAACATAAATTTAAATTTGTATCCAAAAAGCTGAATTGTATACTAGAAAAAGGCATTTTGAATAAAATACATGAACTTTGCACAAAAGAAATTAAAATTACTTGAAATTGCTTTAAATTATTGAAATTTATTGAAAATGTTTCGAACTTTTAAAACATCCTAAAATATTAAAAATCCTTTGAAATATCTTGAAATTTTGCAAAGCTCTTGAAAATTCCTTGCAATTTTAAAAATACCCTAAAATATTTCAAATCCTTTAAAATCTCATACTAAATTATTGAAATCAATGGAAAATTCTTTGGAATCTCTTAAAATATCCTAAGATATATAGTATCAAAAGCCTTTAAAATGTCATATTAAATTACTGTAATCAATTGAGAATTCCTTGGAACCTTTTAAAATACTCTGCAATATTTCGAAACCTTCAAAATATTTTGAAACACCTTGACATCTTTTCAAGATTTATAAGGTACTTTGGAGTTTTTTTAAACAACCCTGCTATAATTGTTAAAATTCTTTAAACTTCCTTTAAATTATAAAAATGAATTGAAAATTCATTAAGATCTTTTTGAACATCCTCAAATTTTTCAAATCCTTTAAAATCTCTTGAAAATTCCTTGAAAATTTAAAAATACTCTAAAATATTTCAAATCTTTTACAATCTGATACTATATTATTGAAATCAATTGAAAAATCCTTGGAATCTGCTAAAATATCCTAAAATATAATGAATCTTTCGAAATCTCATATTAAATTACCGTAATCAATTGAAGATTCCTTGGAACCTTTTAAAATACTCCCGAGTATTTCGAAACCTTCAAAATCTTTTGAAACACCTTGACACCCTTTAAACATTTCTAACATACTTTGGAATTTTTTTAAATAACTGCTAAAATTGTTAAAATCATTTGAAATTCCTTTAAATGATAAAAATAAATTAAAAATTCCCTGACATCTTTCAAAACATCCTCAAATATTTAAAATCCTTAAAAATCTTTTTAAATTTTTAAAAGATTCAGATTGAAATTTAAAAAAAAGAAAAATTTCAAAACGTTAAATATTGAAATGTTTGTAGATTAGAGTTTTGAAAATGGAATCAATACAAATTCAAAACTTTCGAAATCTTATTTTCAACCATGAAATATAAGTAATTTTCAACTATGAAAGATAAGTAATTTTCTACTCGATGGAATTCAAGTCTTCAAAATTTGAATTGTAAACTTAGCAGTTTATTTACAAAAAATGATTAATCATAAATCAAAAATAAATAGGCCGTCGTGGACAATTGTCCAGGGGTGGTCCCGAAGAAATTAACCCCCAAGCGGAGGTGTGAAAACCGTGCCGAAAGCTGAATGGCACCTGGGTGAGGTGTCTAGAACGGTGACTCTGGGATACCGGGCGACCTCTCAGAGTACGCAGCCTTATCCTTGCATGCGGGGCTCTTCAAGGACTAACGAACCCCTTTCCCTAGCTTCTCGTGGGAACAACAATGACAACACCAAACATAGTTGTAGTAAGTGCGGTTCAAAACGACAGAACGCGCAGGGCTCCCTACAATGGGTCGGCCAACAATGCCGACCAATCTAGAGCTGGGGGAGCCAACGAAAATGGATTCAATGCGGTGGATCGGCGGGATCTCGCGACCTTTGGGTGGACGGAGCAACAGAATCACGACTTGCTAGAGTGCTACGATGCGAGTGTGGCCCGTGAACGGGGTTACATGGCACGGCTGCATGCTCTGTGGTGCGATAAACACCCGTAGCTATCGCACTTTTCGCAGCAACGTCTGCGAAACCATGCTGAACTATTCCGTAAAAGGGGCTATGTAAGCGGAACGCCTACTCTACCACAGCTAGAACAAGCCGGCAACAAAGAAAGAGAGGCGACACTAAGACCAACCGTGGGCAGGCATCCAATAGATGAAGAGCGATGCTTTACGACCCGGAGAAACATCAACCCTAAGGATTCTTTCAAGCCTAAAGATCTGGCTGAAATGGATGACGAGCTTCGTGGAAATTTTTCCGGTGAATCCGACCTTTGGGCTATCAATTATTGTGTGTATAATGCAGCGAGAGCTTTGGCCGATGCGAACCGTAAAAGAAAACCAACGGCTGATCGTAAGACCAAAAGACGAATGCAT
>NC_046663.1:139714952-139722851 GCF_010883055.1 Belonocnema kinseyi
AATTTTTCTGTTCTCTAAATTTCGGTCTGAAATAATTTCATTTAGAGATTGCCTAATTGAAAAGCGTAACTTTAAATTTTGAACGCTTTCAATTAATTCATGATTATTAATTTTTCATAAATCAACTTTCAAGTTTACAATTCAAAATTTGAAGACTTAAATCCCATCAAGTTGAAAATTAGTCTTACTAAATAGTTGAAATTGTTTGAAAATTAGATTTCGAAAGCTTTGAATTTTTATTGATCCCATTTTTAAAACTATAATCTACAAACATTTCAATATTTAACATGTTGGAAATTTTCCTTTTTTTTTTAAATTTCAATCTGAAGCTTTACAAAATTTGCAGAGATTTCAAAAGATTTTTAAGGATTTTAAATATTTGAGGATGTTTTAAAAGATGTCAGGGTGTTTTCAATTTGTTTTTATAATTTAAAGGAATTTCAAAAAATTAAAAATTTTGTAGCAGGGTTATTTAGAAAAATTCAAAATTCTTTAGAAATCTTTAAAAAAAGTTCTAGGTATTTCAAAAGATTTTAAAGGATTTGACAAATTTGAGAGAATTTAAAAAGATTCCAAGGAATTTTCAAATGATTACAGTAATTTAATTTGAGATTTTAAAGGATTTGATATATTTCATGGTATTTTTAAAATTTCAAAATATTTTCAAGAGCTTTAAAAAGTTTCAAGAGATTTCAAAACATTTCAAAAGATTTTGAATATTTAAGGATGTTTTAAAAGATGTCGAGGAATTTTCAACTTATTTTTATTATTTGAAGGAATTTTAAAGAATTATACAAATTTCAAAAGTACCTAAAAAACTTTAAAAAAAAGTTTAAGTTGTGTCAAAATATTTTGAAGGAATTGCAATATTTGGGAGTATTTAAAAATGTTCCAAGGAATTTTTAATTATTTGCGTTAATTTAATATAAGATTTGTTTAAAAACATGCATACAATTTAATATATTTATGCAGATTAACTGTTATTAACAGGGTGAATAGTCCCAGCTTACCCCTGGATATTAATGATTTGATAGACAAAGGTATATATGGAAAAAATAAGATATGTATGTTCGTATTTTATTCTTGCAGTTGATTTTTTTAATTTCTAAGAACTTTGCTAGTCACTTAAAAAAAAGACTATTTAAGTTAACTGTTTGTAATTATGCCTATTAATAAATATTACGAGTTTACCGCAACATAAATTGTGTAATCGAAAATTTTCAATTAAGTAATTTTATTTTATGATCAAATGTTTTCCAACTGTTTCTAAACATTATGGATTAAAAAGCAAATTTTAATTACAAATGGGTTTCATAATATTATAGGAAATAACTCTGTTTTTAAAATTTTGGTATCGCAGTATACAATTTGTAAACTTATTCAAGCTTCAAAAGAGGTAAGAAAAATGAAATACATAATTGGCAAAAAACTTAGAATATCTTAATTTATTAAATAATTGAGTTTTGATTTTAAAACACACAAAACAAAATCTAGAAGATCTTAGGACAATTAAAAGATTTTTTAGGAAAAATGAATGATTTGAAAAGTCTCTAAGTTTTGAAGGTCATTATAAAAATGTAATTTTCTATTTTAAAAATTATTTAGGAATTTCAGAATTTTTGAAGAGATGAACAATATTTAAAAACATGCATAGTTTTTCGAATAATTATTTGTTCATATCTTAAAGTCCCAAATATCTTTCAAGCTGACTATAATTTTTCCTAAGATTGTGTGTATCCTGCAAAATAAAAAAAATGCATAAAAATTTTCTGAATTTTTCTTCATTTAATAATTTTAAATTGTTTGAAATATACAAAATATTATATCGTATTATATGAATTCAGGAAATATTGTATATAAAAATTAAAAAAAAAAAAGATCAAACAACCACTGCATGGTCCTACTGTTAGCAACCGTCATCTAAAAATAACACCAGCTCCCAGAATATATGCGATAAATCACTCCTATGGCCACGTCTCACGACCGTGAACTGGGTGGTGTGTTGAATGTATTTTTTCAGAAATTTTTAAGTGTTCATACTTTTGTTTTACCGGATTCTTGAGTCGACGCATTTTTTATGTTTTAAAGATTTTCAAAACATTTTTAAATTTTCGTTAAAACATATTTTTCCAAAATTAAAAAATTTAAACTTTCCCTGGAATCTTAACCCAAAAATCTTTAATTTCTTAAAACCTTTACAAATTTTAAAAAGAATGTAAAGTTTTATTTGAAATTATTCAAAAATCTAAATTTTCTTTTATCTCTTAAAAGTCTTCTCAATATTAAAATTATTTGTGAAAGTTTCAAAATAATGTTTTTAATAAATTATAATTTTTCTTATTTTTTCCATTGTGCAAAATTATAAAAATTACCTTAAAATTTTCCAGAATCTTTTTTTACAATTTTTTTAAATGTTTTAAAAAGTTGTAAAATATTCGCTCAAAATTATTTGTTGATAAATTTGATCATTTTCTTAAAAAATCTTGAAATCTTTTTAAATATTCTCTTTCAATTAACTTTAAAAATAAAAAAAATTTTACATTTTCTAAGGAAACTTAAGAAAACTTTTTTATCCTGTTCAAATCTTTCAAAATTCTTCACAAACTTTTTCTTTCGAAATCTTAAAAAATCTATATTTCGCTCAACATTTGTTGGCCTCACAGCAAATAACAAACTGAAAACATCCACTATAATTATAATCATGCAGAATGCAATCATTCAGGTTTTCGAACAAATTTAAAACATTTTTGACAATTTTTAAAGGTAATAAAAGAATATTCTTCAGATTCATATGAAAATTGGAAAAGATTTCTAAAAATGCTGGGAAAAATCCAAAATATCTTCGGTAATTTTTTAAGAATTAAAAATTTTAAGAAAAATTTGGGCGTTGAAAAATAAATATTCTATAAATAAAGAATTGTCAATTATGAAGATTAAATTTAAACCAATAACAAAATAGATAGAATAGTTCAAGTTTGAACTAAAAAATTTTACAAAAAAAAAAACAACGAATTAAAAAAATGTTCCATTTAAAAAAAAAAATTTAATTAAAATTAGTTTTTTAATACTTACACAATTTTACTAATGTTTATATTCGTTCAATTTTAAATTCATTAACCTTAGAAGCTATCAGGAATTTTATTGTTCCGGACTTTTCTGATTTAAGAATTTTCAATTGTCTGTAATATATTAAATATTACATTAAATTATATGAATTTAGGAAATATTGTATATGAAAATTTGAATAAAAAGATTAAACAACCACCGCATGGTCCTACTGTCAGCAACCGTCATATAAAAATGACACCAGTCCAAGCATACAGGCGATAACTCATATTTACTTTTTCGGAAATTTCTTCAAATCTTTCAAAATCCTTGAAAAGCTTTTTCTTTCGAAATCTTAAAAAAATTATATTTCGGTCAATATTTGTTGGCATCTCAGCAAATAGCAAACTGAAAACATCCACTAAAATCATATTCATACAAAAAACTTGAAAAGATTTCTTGTTTTTTTAAATAAATTGTTAGAGAAAATTTTAAAAGATTTCTAAAAATTCTGAGAAAGAATGCATAATATCTTCGGCAATTTTTTAATTTTTTAGGACTCAAAAATTGTAAGAAAAATTTGGGTGTTGAAGAATTTAGAAGTGTTGAAGTGATTAAAAATATTTTAGAAGCTTAAAAGATTTCCTAATATTTATAATATATTTATAAAACGACGAATTTTCAAGAAATAGTTAAATATTCTATAAAAAAGGATACTCAACTAAGAAGATTAATCTTAAACCAATAGAAAACATAGAATAGTTACAGTTTGAACCAAAAGATTGTTTTCGTAAATACTTCAATTTTCAATAAAAAATTTTAAATATAAAAATTAATTTTTAACCAAATATTTGAATTTTCAATACAAAAAAGGAATTTTCATAAAAGCTTTATTTTCTACCAAAAAACAGCTAATTTAACAAATATGTACTTGAATTTTAAACAAACAAAAAAAAAAACACATTTCCAATAAGGATTTTAATTTTCCACCATTTATTGCCATGGCTTACTAAAACAATTAATAAGACTGTGATTAATAGCCTATGATATTAATCTCTCAATTAAAAAAACCCTGTAATTATTTGCAAGATTACATGATTTTTCCACTTTCTCCACAACATTTAAAAAAATGCAATGACCCTGCCAAGTCTTCCAGGTTTTGTGTAAAAGAAATAATTAACTTACGTTATGTCCCATTTGTTTTCTAAATCAACATTCATACCTTTCATAACACAAAAGTTATAATTAGCATTTCGACTGAACTGTACTTATTTTTTTAAAACAACTTACATTTGTAAAGCAAAAAATGAATTTTTCTACTAAGATTAATTTTCAATCATTAAAAATACAAATTAAACAGTTCAATTTTCAACACAAAATCAACGGATTTAAAAAAAAGTTTAATTTTCAATAAAAAGAATTTTTAACCTAGAAAATTAATTTTCTGATAAAAAACAACCAACTTGAAAAAAAATCTTAAAATTTTCAACTTAATAGAGGAATTTGTTACTGAAAAAGATCAAATTTGAAGCATAATTAAAATAGTTAAATTTTCAATTCAAAATCAAGAAATTTCCAAAAAGAGTTAAATTTGTAATAAAAAAGATGATTTTTTAATCGAGAAGATAAATTTTCTACTAATAAACAATGAATTTAAAAAATAAACAATAATCTTTAAATACCAAAAAAAGTATTAATTTTCAATACAAATGTTATTCCCCCTTATTAAAATTAATTATAACCTATAATGGTATACCCTTTGCATGTAGGGTTATGTTAGTCTACATGTAGAGAGAGACCGTCGCGAAATTTAAACCAGTTAATCCTATTTTTTATCAAATTTTTAGGTTCCTTTTATATTCTCATGAAGGACTGAATGTATTCCCGTAGTCACAAAATAATATCTCAGATAAGTAAAATTTTATTTGTAAAATTCTTACAAATTGCTAAAGAAGAATGATTTCTTTGTGTTTTTTAACCTCTTTTTTATTTTCAGATTGTTAACTCCAGTTCCGGCTCCTACATAGAAATTTAGGTGAGCAACTTTATTTTTATTATTTTTTTTTGTGTTACAAAATATTAAAAATTAATAACTGATATTTTTATTCTACTCATATTTTTTTTTTGAATCTTGATTATCTAAAATAAACACAGAATAACTTTAATCCTTATTACTAATCTAAAAGTTATCTTAATATTTTATAATACAAAAAAATTTTGTATTATCATTTGTTTAAAATTTAATTACTTTTCCTATTTTTTTATTAAGCTTATCTTTATTATATTTTAATATATATATATATATATTTCGAAAAGGTTTCAACAATGATTTTCCTCATGTATTTTTATTACTGTTATTTTTAATTCTCTTTTTAGTATTTTATTTACACTTTTCATTTTAAAATTTCACTTCCTTTAGTTTTGAAGGAGATGAGCCACTAACTGAAGCTTATCTAAATTAAAGATTTTGACTTTATTCGTTTTTTCGTCCCTAATTTGAACATTAGCTTCTCCAATCAATTCTTTTATAACATATTGTCCTTCCAAGAAAGGATCAAATTTCTTATTGTTTCTGATTACTAACTTTAGGGCTACCTTGCTTCCTACACGAAAACTTTGAGGATGTCATGTACGATCATAATATAATTTTGATTTTCTTTTAGCAATCTCTATTCGCTCACGGGCCAACCTCTGTGAATCATCTAATTTATGGAATAAATCTTGGAGATACTTTTCATAAGTAATCTTGGTTAAATCTATGGAAAACCTAGTTGGAATATTGGCCTTCTTACCAAATACTAAAGAATAACCCGTAAAACCTGTAGCTTCGTGCACCTGGGTATTATATGAGAAAATAGCATGATGGCTTCTTTCCAGAGAGCTCAAAGATTGTGGCTGATAAGCTGTGGATTGGACTTTTTCAATATTGAAGATGTTACAGAAGGTTTGTAAAACTTTGCTAGTGAAATTTTCGCCTTGATCAGTATGAATTACTTTCGGGCATCCATAGCGAGAAATATATTGTTCGGCAATTGCATGCATGTTGTGACCTCGCGGAGTTGTGGGAAGAGGTCCTACCATATCTATTTGAATTTTATCGAATGGTTCTTTGGGCGTATCTGTGATGATCATAGGTTGCCGAGTTCGAGTTCTGATTAATTTATTTTTTTGACAATTTTTATAAAACTTTGAAAACTTCTGAATATCAGTTTTCATGCCGGACCAAAAATAATTCGGTCTAATTCGCCAATATGTTTTTGAGACCCCTTTGTGATCTCCAACTGTAAATTCATGAGCTTCTTGTAATATTTTCTGTCTTTCCTCCGGAGACGGAAACTTAATTTCTCCTGAACAAACTTTTATCATCAAACCAGTTCCAAGAAAATGCTGCCGAAAGATTGTCTCAATTGACGATCAAGATATTTCTTTCAAATTGTTTCCTGATTTTGAAACTTTGACTGTCTGCACTTTAAGAGGTTACATTGCTTTTTGAAGAGCCAACAAAGCTCCAGAAATAACGTTAAGATAAGCCTTATCTTCAATTCGAGCATTTACAATTACATGGAATATGTAACGATTGTTTTGAGAAAACACTACTACCTCTCCTACCTTGAGGTTTTCGTTTTTCAAACTTTGAGTGTCAACTAACAAGGAAGGTACCCGAGGTGTACCTCACCGATTTACTTGAAATTGTGATATGTTATAGAACATCAAAAAATATTCGACCCGTATTTTTTTATACGTGCCCATAAGTCCATTTAAGGGGCGAAACCCACCCTTGAAGTTCACCCCTAAAAACACATTTTTTTTAATTTCTCGAATACAATTCGTAATTTTTTACTGGAACAAAGTGGGTAACAATTGTTATTGAAAAGCACATATTTATGCATTATTTTTAGTCATCAGACTCGCAACCCCCGTTTTTTATTAATGAAAAACTATATTTGATGGCCATTTTTTTCACTATACACATTCCAAAATCTGTTGAATCTGGACAAAATTAATTGTTTTATGCACAATAATCAAAAATAAAGTTGACCTGTTCCGGTATTTAAAAAAAAAAATCCCTTGAGGGGGTGAGCTACCCCTAACATTTATACTGTTATATTTCGTTATTCCATTACTATATCATGGTGTAAAACTCTTGGATACTAATAAAATTGTTAAGTAAAGTTGATGCAGTTTGAAATTTTCTGAAATCAGCCCTTACAAATGAATTCATCCCTAAAATTCAATCACAAGTATTATTTTTTCATTGCTTAAAAATACCCTTGGACTATTCAGTGGCGTAAAACGTGTAATAATTTTAGTTCACATCCTTGGTATTGAATTAGAATTCTTTACCCCACTAATGTATTAACCCCTATTTTTCAATAAAAAAAATGACAACTTTTCAATATGAAAATACTAATTTTTTGAGTTTGACGAAAAAAATTTTGGCAGTATGCCCCACAGGAGATATTGTCGTATCTCTATGATTTTATTCTTTTTCTATGGGACTTTCAAAGGTAATAAAAAATTAATGATTCAAAGTACAAAAAAATTTTCAAAAATTTAATATTTCAATAGTTTTGAGTTTTAATGTTACTTTTTATAATCCTGGCAATAATGATAATCATTAAAAAAATGTTTCAAGCATAATGATTTCTTATACCAAGAGCATCTTACAATTGCTGGGTTAGAGCAACCAGGAACTTCAAAACGCTCATTACAATCATTACAAAAACTAAAATCTACGGGGTTATAAAATTTATTTGGCTTTGATTCAACGTAGCCACTTTTATACCATGAATATTTGAATAGGTTATTGTATCGAGGAGATGACAATTGATTATGTACCAAGGATTGGAGTTT
>NC_046663.1:139722951-139723952 GCF_010883055.1 Belonocnema kinseyi
ATGAACACGGACTAGTATGTACAGCGGATACAGAAGATCTATCTTGGGATTACAAACGAAAAGCTGTGGACTATTGGAGAAGCGGAGTTACGAAAAATCTCGGTCTGCAAACTGTGCAGCATAGATTTCGAAAAGTCCAATCAATTACACAGTTGAGACGATGGGCGCATACTTTGAATGAAGGAGGCACTTATAAAGAAAAAATTGGAAGAATCAATAAATTTGTATTAGATAATTTTCAGTCGGCTTCCGATGCCGGTTATATAATTCACGATAGAGAGTTACAAAAATGGGCATTACAAGCTCAGAAAATCGTTGGACATGAAGATATAAGGTTTAAAGTGTCACGTCATTGGCTACAAAATTTTAAAAAGGCTCACAGAATAGTCAGCAGAAAGATAAATAAATTCGTAACAAAAAAGACTGTTGAAGAGAGAGAATATCTACAAAAAGCAGCTGATGATTTTGTTTCAGATGTGAAAAAAATAATTAAAAGCAAAGGTTTGGAATCAATTTACAATTCAGATCAGAGTGGATTTCAAATTGAAATGCACTCGGGAAGAACACTAGCTATTGAAGGCGAAAAGCAAATTGAATGTCTTGTAGAATGTGTAAGTTCGACGACTCACAGTTACACAATTCAACAACTCATTTCAGGTGATGGGAGAATGCTTTCCCCATTATTCATTGTTTTAAAAGAAAGTAAAGGAACCTTTGGACCGGTAGTAGAATCCAAATTATTCAAGCCATCAAATATTCACGTGATGCCTTCCGCTTCTGGCAAACTGACTTCAGGTATGATATTTATTATTGATGATTACAGTTTTTAACTTATGTCACGTGAATAAAAATGAGTTTTTTCAATGGCTACAGAACATTTCAAAACATGGCTGAAGGACGTGTATTTTCTCAATGTTGGGCATTCAAGTGTCTTATTAATTGATTCGTGGAGTGGGCATTGCCCTGATGCTGTAAAGGAAGCAGCACCTCCAAACAAAATT
>NC_046663.1:139724052-139730809 GCF_010883055.1 Belonocnema kinseyi
ATGAAAATAATTTTTTATGGTTTCTTTAGATAGGGCTTGTAAAGAGCTGTAAAATAGAGTACTTTCAATTTCTTTGCGTTTTTTGAAAAATGGCGAGGGCATATATACAATATCTACCAATTACCGCGTTAAGAAATTTTACGCAAAAAGAAATTTTACTTACAATCAGGAAATAAGTATTGATCAAAAATTATAGGGTGGAATTAATATGTACGAATTCCAAAATACTATGTTATACTTTGACGAAATTTGCAGTTTGGAATTTGGTTGCACATTTATTGGATTCCAATGTAATTTCTTGTAAATTCAACAAACACTGCACTCACAATTACTATACTGATTCAAACGAGCTCGATGAAGCTCTGACTAAAGACTGATGATGAGAGGTAATATCGAGTATTCGAGTGTTGTTTTGGCGAGCTGATGTGAGTTCAAGAGTGCGATCGCATCGTCGAAAAAGATCTTATCTATCCAAAACATGGCAAGGCGGCTTACTGATTTGATAATTTAATCGTTGAGGTTTTTCGCACCGTCCGATCTCGACAACAACAACAAGAAAATGATAACTTTAATCTTATCTTGTTATTTTAAGCTGTTTACTTCTCTTAATTTGTTTTCCAAGCGTTTATACGTTTATTCTTCGTATGAATTTATTCGATAGTTAGTTAGTTCTTCTTGCTTTGAATCATTAATTGTTTATTAACTTTGAAAGTCCCATAGAAAAAGAATAAAATCATAGAGATACGACAATATCTCCTGTGGGGCTGGTTCACATACATATCCATACATATCACATACATACATATCCATTTGCAATCCGCACCAAAAATTGCCAATAACTGTTTCTTTATATGCTTCGCTCCTGCCGACCTCCCTTTCCCCAGGAATGTTTGGTAAAACTTGGCTTACTAGCTTGTTTAAAATTGGATTTACTCCCGCTCCGTATTCTTGAATAGTCTCACCGGGACTTCGTTTAATATTGGCTACAATTTGCAATAATTGGCTAACATGTTCTTCTTGTGAATAAATTCGTTCAACAGTTTTCAAAGTATCGTTTAAATTTAAATCACTTTTGTCTTGAATATGATTTCGCGCCTCACCCGTGATTTTAGTAAGAATTAACATTGTTACGTATGGTATTTCAAATTGATTCTTCATATCAATTACGGCTTACAATGTTTAAGAAGTAATTTTACAGACATGTTTTTCCCCGTAAATTCTGGAATGATATCTCTAACAATTCGCGATATTTTTTCCGGGCCTGTAATGTTATTTATTACCGAAGCTGGTCTTAAGGAAAAGGCAACAGAAACCTGAGACCTCTGAATCTGCAAATCACCCTCAACCCTGCTATTCTGATCAGATCCGGTAGTGATTACCCTATCGCTTTCATCTAGCCCACCTGATGAGTTTGGCCTTAAAGGTCCTACAAGGCGATCTTCGCGATTTATTCTAGCTTTTTTGGGAGGTGACGCTTTATCTGCTTCCCTTATAAGATTTGTTGAATGACGTTTTTTAGTTACACGCGGCATTTGTAAATAAAATTCAAAAACTTAGTTTTCTGATGATGCAGGCCACCTAATAAAGTTCTTAAATAAACACTTTCACTACAGATACTAGCTTCACAGAAATTAATTCCAGCGAAGTCTGAAGTTCCTGGAATTTGATGAAAGTCCTTGAATTTGATGAAGTCCTTTTTTATTCCATGGAGTCCTTTTGGTCCTGTTTAGGTCCCTCGGACCTTGTATTGTTCCTTTTTGACCTTGCACGTCATTTTACAAAGAGTTTTCAAATTTAAAATATTGCCGTTCTATCTGTCGATAATTCAGTTTTGAGCAATAGTTTAAATTCACACACGATAAAACACTAGTAGAAATGTTTGTCTTTGTTAAAACGCGACACTCAAATTCAAATGTTAATGACCTAGTTTATGGTGCAGCATCCCACTTCTGACACCAATGTTACGTCCCAGGATCTGCAGTCGGGCCTCATTCCGTTGTAGCCTTTTGTTGATTTGTTGAAAGAGAGTTCGGAATACTGCTGTCGAATAGTGGAAACCATTACCGCAAAACTAGGTCACATTTAAAATAATAACACCAATGTTTAGGTTCACTGAATCACTAGATTTATTTAACAATTATTATTTTGATTTGTTCACATATGCTTTATTCAATCGCAAAATATGTAACATTGCAAGTTTTCTGTTATTTAAGTCTTTTGTTTATTACAAACAGTCACAGGTTATTCTAGATTCCCAGTCACAGATTCAAAGTCGCGCTATCGAACTAAGAGACAAAACAATCTGCCCTTTTTTAGCTGTGCACGCTTTTTCATAATCTAAAAATGGGAGGAGATTTATTCCCGTTCTTCGGCCAAGAGCCAATCACATTGCTGCCGCCATGGAATTTTCCTATAAACTAACCAATCAGAAAGTAGGTCACTTCGCTCCGCCTACAGGATACGAGTCATGAAATGAGTCACTCGATGATTGACATTTGTAAACACGAAAAAGCATAAACAAGTCCAAAGTCCATTTTACATCTAGCCTAACTGGCGCCGCATACTCATTAAAGATACTAAATTTAGACCTATGACTCACTAAGTAAATAAACACTCCATTTTAAGACGCAATTTACTATATACTGCGTAGAAGTTCAAACAAACTCAACCTAACTTCAAGTATAGAGAGAGAGAATCGCGTTACGTATAATCATCTCATATCATTTATATCCTGCATTTTATCTAGGGTAATATATGAAGTTTCTAATACTTGAAACATATTTTCACTTTTTCGTATTTATGCGTTACCTAAGATTCAAATTGAATCTGTAATTTCTTGCCGCGCTTCCTAGAGTGCGTTGATAAACATTTGAATTCGCAAACAGGCCACACCGTTACCTTAGGTATTCACTTGTACGAAATTTCATGTTCCCTACAACTCATTTCGCCGAAAAAATCACTAGATTACCAGACGCCTTCGAAAAAATTGAAGAAAAGTACTCTCTATCTCGTTTTCTCTTATGAATCTTCTGCTGGCTGGCGACCATTTGACAGGCGTGTAATACCGCATGAAGCGTATGTATTTATATCGTATATATATTTAGGTACTATTATTGTTAGGCGGTTGAAATAAAGCAATGTGAGCGATTGTGAGCAATAATCCTTTTTTAAATAGAAATATTTATACAGAGGGAAATTGTTTGATTCATTAATATTTGTGTAAGATAAAACTCTCGGAAGTTTAGGTTAATTGAGGTTATCATTCGAAATTTTAATTTTACATAAAAATTATTAATATAAACAGTATTTCTCTATATGTCAATATTTCTATTTAAAAACTGAGTACTGCTTGTTATCTAAAAATATTTCATTCTAGTATTGCATCTACAATCAAAATTAAAATTGAAAGTAGTTGAACATTTAACATTTACTTAAAAGTTTCTTTCTATTTTCAATGGAAATAAAATATAAATTTAGTTTTAAAAGAATGCTTGTAAAACATGATTCACATAACTTAGAATCAAAGAATATTTATTCGTTCAGGATTTCGTTATTTAAATTTACTCTTAATTATAATCTCACTTTTTGAATCATTTTAATTTGGGCTCTTACACTAGGCTTCTTGTTTTCTATTGATAATTTTTATTTATAGGTAAATACGTGTCCGGGTTATTTCTTTACGCTCATGGTTATTTCGGCCTCGAAATTCTTCGATTTTAGAAATGAACCCTTCTCGCATTTGACGGTGTTAATAGAGATGTTCGTGGTTGTACCATTTTTACAGCAGATGTATAAGCTGCAACATTAGGTTGATTGTCTACTCTATTTTGGATACAGAAAAGTAAAATTTTCTTAGGTATACATCTAGTTATATAGCTTAGTATTATACACTGAAAAAGAAAGTACATAGTTACGGATCCTATCGCTATATAGCCTAAACGATGTAATCATTCCGAAGTAGTTTCGCTCAAACCTTTCAGCCTTTTATGAGAGGACATATTATTAAGTATATTTTGGACATCGTTTAAAATAAGTTGTGCTTTTCTTAGTACATCTATATCAATTTGCTTGGGAATTTGAGTTAATTTATTTTCTAGGTTATCTAAATTTCCTAAGTTATGCTGCAAATCATAAGTTTCATGGACGTTTCATCTTCCCACTTCCTACTTCCCCCGAAACAAATTCCCCTGCACTTTCTTCAACACCTCCTTCTCCTCGTCCCATACCCACATTTTCTCGTCTATTTTTATTTTCCGATACCCCACCTTCACTGCTCTCCCTTCGCTCCTTTCCTTCCTAGTCCTATCATTTAGCATTCTCTAAACATCCCTTTCCTTCCTCGTCAAATCTTGATCGATAAAAACCCTTCCTGGTTTTCTATAATCGGAATATTAATAATGGATGTATGATTTCATACCTACCATTATTTATAGCATTTATTGCTATGTTAATATTCTCATTGATTTCTTCAATTAAGATTGTTGTCGAAATTAGTTTAATATTAATGAAATTATCTTCAGTATTCGAATTTAGTTTTTCAGTTGTTTGAGATTCTAACGAAACTTTATTTTTGACTTCGCGGTCCGTATCCAGTACTACCCTGGCAGACCGAAGAAACCGAATGGAGCCTCTACAAAGTACCCGTGAAGACCCCATTCGGTTCCTTTTTAAAAAAACTCGAAAAAACAGCAAAATCAACTTTTTAATTGTTTAAATTCGGATTCTGCGTTAAAATTCCCTGTAGATGATCACGGAATAATCGCAATAGTTTTTTTTCAATGGTAAAAAGTTTTTAAAAATGTAAGACGTATAACGTCTGTTGACTGCTACACTTCAAACACATCGCCTGTAAGTAGCAGCCAACAGGTGTTATACGTCTTATATTTTTTTAAACTTTTTACCGTTGCAAAAAAAACTATTCCGATTATTCCGTGACCTTCTAAAAGAGAATTTCAACGCAGAATCCGAATTTCAACCATTTAAAGGTTGATTTTACTGTTTTTTCTAGTTTATTAAAAAGGAACCGAATGGGGACCCAATGGGGTCTTTTACGTGTACTTTGTAGAGGCTCCATTCGGTTCCTTCCATCCGCCAGGGTAATTTAAAGATCTTCGTTTGGTTCTTTAGAACGGAAACAATTTGATCATTATCAGCATTCAATTGATCAAATTCTGAATTTATTTGGTTAGAATCTGACTCAGTCAAGGTTTCAAACAGGGTTTTAGAGATATCATCTATAAAATTAGCTAACCCTCTTTTATGTCTTTGTTTTCCAAGTAACTTATATAAAATTGTAATTTTGTTTATTAATCTGTTACGCCTATGTCTCATTAATCTTATTTCATTTTTCGCAGTACATTTATTTTCACATGTCTGTTCAAATCAATTAATTGTTTGTTCTATGGCTAGAAATTTGCTTTCTGTTGTGGTTAAATTAACTCCTATAATAAGTTTTAAATTTTCGTGGCACAAGTAGGCTTTACCATTTTCCTCCAAGTGGACGTTTTTATAAATTTCCTGTATTACGTAGTTTGTAAAATGATTTGATGAAACAAATCAATCCTTTCTTCGACCGTTGATATTTATTGACCGTAAGACATAAATAATTTGAAATCAATAAATATCAACGGGCGAAGAAAGGATTGATTTGTTTCATCAAATCATTTTACAATTAACAAGTTAACAACGTTTTGGACAACATGGGTTATTTATCTTACATCCTTCAGAGGTATGGCGCCGTCACAAGACAACAAATTGGAGATTGGTTACACACCAATAGAAAATTAGTTATTCTTAAGGAACAGCGTATTTTCTTAATTAGGTGTAGAAATAATGCCTTATTTCCAACACATATTCAACAAAATTTAAGTAAATATAATGTAACTAATTTAAATTATAATTTAATCTCAAAATTTCAAAAAACTAAATTCAATTTCCATACAAAATGTCTACGTTTAGAAATTGAAAACATTGTGAAAAATGTTCAAAAATTAGGTCAGTTTTCAAATTACTTACAATATCGTTTTTCAAGAGTTATATCTGATGGCTCTTTAAACAATTTCTTTGATTCACAAGATTTAAGTCTTCGTAATCTAAAATACTCAAAACGTGATGAGTGTATAAAAAATTTGACTTATTAAAAAACAGGTCTTTAGTTTCTAATATAGAGATTACTAATTTCAGATTAAACAAATGTTTTAAGAATTTATCAACAGTTGAAATCCTTGATAAAAAAAAACAAAAAAAAAAATAAATAAAAAAAAATAAATAGGACCGTAAGACATAAATAATTTGAAAACGCTTGGGTCTAATTTATTTTGTTTTGTATTGTTTTTGCACTTGACATGATCTCCTACTTTATAAACTGGATGGCTTTTTATTATACTCTCATCTAAGCGTTTGTTAGTCTTTTCTTGTTCAACTTCTATTCTTTCTTTGGCTTTCCTGACTATATAATCATGTTTAAGTTTCCACTTCTTTTAAATCAGCGTAAGGAAGAGTTGGCGACCTTGGTATTGCTGATGGGATATTAGGATCTCTTCCGAAAGTCATCTCGAAAGGTGAGAAACCTGAGCTTGTATTTTATATTGTATTAATTATGAACCTAATGAATTTTAAATTTTCGTCCCATTGTTTACCATTATCTTCCGTTGATGTTTTAAATAGATTTTTTAAAGTTGAATGCATTCTTTCTGTGTTGGCGTTTGCTTGTGGGTGGAAAGACGTTGTTTTTATATGCTTGATATTTAATGAATCT
>NC_046663.1:139730909-139737617 GCF_010883055.1 Belonocnema kinseyi
TGATCAATAATTCTTTCGATTACAGTTTCTGCAGTTTCATTTTTCATGGACACTGGAACTGTGTACTTTGTTAATCTATCTTGGATACTTAAAATATATTTATTTCCCTATTTTGTTTCAGGTAAGGGGGTAAAAACCTCTAATGCGATTTTTTCGTTAGGATTAATTGGTGTGTCTGGAATAATTGATTGTGCTTGCTTAGTTACTCTTGTAGTCTTCTATAATTGCCAAATAGGGCATGCTTTTACGTATTTCTTAATTTCTTCATCCATATTCTTCCATTCACCAATTTCTCTTGTTTTTTTAATCGTATTTTTCTCTTCAACGTGGTTGGCGTGAGCTTTTTTAATAATGGTTTCCTTTCTTCTTGGGGTAATAATTCGACAAATATTGCAATATCACCGAAAGTGTTTCTTTTTCTAATTGTGTAAAGGTCGGATCACCAAAAATCAAACTTACTATTGTCCAACCTCTATCTTTAAAATCGGTTATCAATAATCCTAAGTGACGTATCCAATTTCCCTGGTTATAATCAGGCATATCAGATTTTTTTATCTCTTTGAATAGTTTACTTTCTGCATTTGGTTTAACTTTAACTCTATCTTTCGTTATAGGGTTTTCTTTCTATTCTAGAAATCCTATATATAGTTGGTTGTCTTCTTTTTCTTCTCCTTCTTCTTCTTTTTCTTCGGAGAAATCCTTATGCACTAACTACATTCGTGGCTTGGGGACTACGAGTCCAAAATATATACACATCACGTTTGTATACATAGTATACATACACGTAACATGTACACATCGCCGTATTGACCACAAGGAACCAAGGTGAGTGTGGTACTTACCGAAACGGCACCTACCTACGAAACCTTAACTCCTTACCTGCCAACTGGTGCTCCTGAAACCGCTTACGCATTACTTCGGAAGCATAGTGATAAGGCCAATTCGCCGTACCTCGGCACCACGATTCTTGCCAACTTGGACTTCTTCTTCATGCAGTTGATTCTCCCTCCAGGGGAACGCGTTGTCCTCGGCAGAAGAGGCAAATGTCTCTTCTCGGGCTCGCCGGCCCTCGTCCCTGTGAGAAAGTCTCTTGTCCTCCAAACAAACAAAAGAAACTAAGAAAAGAAAAAGCTTCTTACATTATCTTCTAACCAAGAGGTCACGCGTCGTCTTCAGCAGCACGAAGCTGTCGTTCTGCTGACGCATTACAGGCACTCCGGGCTTCTCACTTTTTCCACTTTGTGCAGGTATGCCTGGAAGTAGTCATGCCCTGTGAAGAATTGGGTTAAATAATAATTAACCTCCTCATGGTTTCGATCTATCCAGATATCAATTTTTGATATTAATTTTGCTGTCGACTTTGCTCTGGTATCTCTCTCCCACTGTCTTTGCCATCGCTCTTTGGTTAGATTTCTGGCTTCTCTTTTTGCTGTTTTCTTCTCGACATCTGGAGGTGTCTTGAAAACCCATTTTTTCTCGAATGCCAGTCAATCGATTGGTATCACTCCCGCGATGACTCATACAGCTGGTTGTGAGACTGTACGGTATATCTGCTCTACATCGCGTGCTAAGATGACTGCTATTATATTATCTGCGTTGCCAGAAAGGTATGTCCCGTCTGACATCTCCATTCGAAGGATTCCATCGTATGAGATGTTCCAAAGGTCGGGTCCTAGGATCGATCCCTGGGCAGCTCCGGCAGTCACTATTCTTCTTTTTGGTCCTTCAATTGTTTCGTAGACAAGTACCCTCTCACTCAGATAACTTTTCATTATACGTTGGAGGTATTTTGGTACCCGGAACTCTTTCAGTGCTTCTATCATATCGTCCCATCTGGCCGAGTTGAATGCATTTTCAACATCCAGCGTGGCCAGAAGGACGATCTTTCTAGTCGCATGGATTCCCTGTTGGGCCTGACCTATTGTTCCCACTATCTCTCGAAGAGCATGCACTGTGGATCTCCCTCTTCTAAAACAATACTGCCTCTGAGACAGATCTCCAACTGCCTGGATAGCTGAAGTAAGGCCAAGTTTTATTAACTTTTCTAAGACCTTTCCCACTGTGTTTAACGTGCACAGTGGTATGTAGGCTCCAGGTGAATTTTGATCTCCTTTGTTTTTTCTAACGAGTACTAGCCGCTGTAACTTCCATTTTTTATTAAAGATTTCCACTTTCAAACAGCAATTAAATACATTTAGTAGAGTCTGTGAACTGGTGCGAGCTACCGCTTTTAGAGCCTCTACTGGGATACCATCTGGTCCTGGCGTTTTCTCGTTCTGCATTGATCGAACTGCTACAATAAGCTCTTCGCTAAAGAGTGGTATATCGATGTCTTCTATGTTGTTTTCGACCACTTCCCTCACTTTATGGTTAGGGAAGAGTCTATCGACGATGGTGGCCACTTCTGCAGCTTCCATGCTTACGCATGATGATAGTGCTTCAAGCTTAGGTGTGACTATCTTGTAGCCTAAGCCGCATGGGTCATTGTCCTCCTCCTGGACCAAGCCTAGCAAATTCTGAGTCTTGTTCCGCTATTTCTTGCTACCACCGGTACATAAAATGTCTAGTCAGGTGCTGTTTCTTCTTGAGCATAGACTGACTACAGGCTCGGTGTATGAGTTTCATTGTTCCTTCGACCAGTCTGTCCACTCCCTGTGGCCCTTCTGCTCTATCGAATGATGTCTTAAGGAATTTTTCGCCTTCTAGCATCACTCTGGACAGTTTTTTTTCATCCATTTTTGACACTTTTCACGCCGCCCGCTTAGCTTGGTATATATCGGTATCAGGTTTTTCTCCTACTTCCAGGTAAATATACTGGTGATCACTTCCAGTATATTCCTCCACTACCGTCTAGTTTAAGGTATACGGGTATAAGCGTACCGAGGCAAAGGTGATATACAGTATGGATTCACTGCATCCAGGGCGCCGACAGGTCGTGATTTGTCCTGTGTTTACAACGATTAATTGTAAGCTAGCAACCATTTGCAATAGACGATGACCTCTTGAGTCTGTTTTTAGCATTCCATATTCTACCGACTTTGCGTTGAAATCGCCTGCCAGCCATACCTTCCCTTCTTTGTCTCGAACCAAATTTTCTAGGAGGTCTAGACTTTTCTGGTATTCCTCGATAACATCGTTTGGCATTAGGTACCAACTAACGTAAAGAACATCTTTGATTCATACCCAAACGAAACCATCGCCGGAGCCATGTTCGTTTACTGGTAATATCCTCGGGTACGGTATCCAGATGACTGCAGTATTCAAAGTGACTGTGTACCATGCTGGGCTGTCCACATTAGTATACTGCTCGCTTATTATACATAACGATGTTCTGCAGTGCAGGTAGCTGCCTTATGGCCTTCAGTGCCACATTTGTAGCAAATGCTGCCACGGTCTGGCCCCTTGCAATTTCCGGACTGATACCCGTATCCCAAGCACTTATAGCAGCGTACTACCCGGGTGCTCAATCTGATTCGGCAGTTTACCCATCCGATTTTTATGAGTGAAGTTTCTAATAAATTGTTCGCATCTCTTTCAATTGTCTCTACAAATACCAGTATCTGTCCCCATTTGTTCGGCATAGAAACCGAAATTTTGGTGTCTGCACTGTCGCCTAAGCTACCTTTCAGTGCCTGTTGGACGTCTTCTTTTGTTGTAACGGAGTCGAGATCCATTATTTCCAATGTATGCTTAATATGCTGACTGGCGCGCATTTAGCCGGCATTCGCTCGTGTTGGATTGCCTCTATGGCCTCTATCAATTTTGGAATACCAAACTCGATGTTCATATTGACATTTCTCTGTTTGTCTACAGCTTGGGCCATGATAGCCAATACAGATCTCATTTCTGTCAGCGCCTGGCCGATTTTATCTTTTTGTGACAGACTTCCCTCTTGTTTCTTCTCATCAATGGTTGTTGTGGATGCCGTAAAAAGGTTTGCCAGCGCATCGTGCGTGGAGGGGCGTGCCGAAATAGCTGGGAACGGGTATAACCTCGGACCTAAGTCCTACTCCGGTCCCCTGGGGCCCAGCCTTCGTTTAACCAGTCCGGGAAAACACGGGCGGACTGGAACTCGCCGGGGCACTGCAGATTCCGACCTCTCCAGCCGCCACGCACTCCCTGATCAAGGCCCGAAGGGGCTGGCCTCTGATCCCATGCTGCGACTGACACGTCGGTAGTGCAAGCACACATCAGCTTCTCGCCACACAAGCGGGTCAGACGAACATGATCCGGAGCACTCCCAGTGGGCCGCAGCGGGGAACAATCGTGGGTTTTTTCTCGGTGTCTCCTTCACCCAGTATGTTTGGTCCGTGAGACGTAGTTTATTTGGCCTTACGTATAATGACACATTATACAAAGTCAACTCTGTTATTATAATAATGCTACCAACGACCCACTTAAAAACACCACCCTTTCTCCTTGGCATTAATTCCCCCCCGTAACCGCCTTTCCATTACTTCAGGGGGGTGCCGTTTACTTGCCTTTCAAGGCTTCTGCTGCTTTTCTTTTCTATTGGCATCTTGTCCCAACCAAGATGTGCGCATGGTCATCTAGGAGGATTCCTTAGTGGGGCAGCCTTCCTAAATGACATGTATCCTCTAGACCCTAACAGTTGGTTAGACCGGGGATTCTCACTTCGTACTGCGCACAGGAAGCACAAAGAAGCACAAGGAAGTGCTGACGCACTCCGTAGACTTATGGCCCTCCGCGCCTCACCTCCAGCATCCTTTAGTCCGATAAGGATCTTGCAGCTCGCTGCCCTGTGGCCGAAGCCGAGGCAGCGGTAACAACGGATGACCTCTATCTTGCGTATACGACAGGACAGCCATCCCACCTTCAGATGTTCCGCGTGCACTAGCTTTTTCGCTATTTCCTCACCAATCTCAACAAAGGCATTCAGAGTACCTCTAAAGACCCTTTTAGACCCAGAAATCTTGTCTCCTATATCTATTTACATTAAGCAAATTATATTTTCTTTTTCGCAGTAAGTTTAATGATTTTAAGGTAACTCGCGATTTCAATACCATAATACGATTGAGGAGCAGCTAGATCGTCATTCGTGAAGTCGGGAGAGTTCGGGTTGCTGCTCGTGCATTTTCGGCTCTACCCGAGGTAGGTCTACGCAACATGTAGCAGAGCCGACTCACCGACACGCTACGTTTGAATGCGTCGCTCCCAGATGGGAGAGTGGCGGGGGCCGAAAAATCCCACGTTCTGGAGATACTAATTCGTACATTGCCAAGTACCGACTCGACTTGGATATGATGAACATTTGTCTTTCAGTCATTGTCAGCAGTATTCGAGAGTAGGAAGCACGATGGAAAATAATTCGGAAATTGTGACCAATGCGGCTGCTTTTTTAGTTTTAAGCAATGGCTACGAATTGTTGCGGAAGAAGAAGGCTAATCTACACTTTGCTGTAAATTTTTTAAAAATCTTTTTAAGTTTTCAATTTATGTTCAATCTCTTGCATGGAAATTTGCACGGATTTTATTATTTCGTTTTGATCAGTAAATGTTTCTAAATTAATTATTTTTGGTCAATTGATAAACAGATAAATAATATTTTAATACAATTTTTCGTGACTTTTGTATAAAGCCAATGCTTTATAAGCTATACGAAATTCTTACGTTAACCAATAACCATGGAAAATTTCCTCAAAATTATTATTTTGTTATGATGAGTTAATGTTTCTAAATTAATCATTCTTTTGTTAATTTATTAACAAATGTTAATAAATTAATCTTTTTAAATTAATTGTTCTTTGGCACCATTTTTAGTTACGTTTCTACGAAGCCAAGGCTTTATAAATTATACGAAATTATTACGTTAAGCAAAAATCATGGAAAATCCCAAAAAATTTGTTATTTCGTTATGATCAGTTAATGTTTAATGAATCAATAATCTTTATTTTTAAGAGTTTATTTTCAATTGAGAGAATTAAAAAATGCATAACAAAAGAATCGTTAATTTAAAAACATTAATAAGTGTTCAGAAACAATTCAACATTATTTTTTTCCATATAAATAACCAACATAAATAATAATATGTACTTTACTTCAAGAAAAAATTTTTGCCGAATACCACCGAATATGTGGACGCCTTAAACAATTGCACTTGCTCGCCTCTATTCCCCAAAGTGCTCGTGTTGGAAGCTCGCCTAGTAGTGGAGAGCACGAATACTGAATGCTAGTCTCATCCACACTACTCGATATTCGCCGAACATTTGCTCGGTATTCGCCGAATGCTGAATGTGTGTAACGGGCTTTACGAAACACCCATGTGGAAAAATTGAGGGGGCCCCCGCAGAGACCCGCATGGATTGCTCTTAGGCCTTGTGGAACCTATGAGGGAAATCCAGACAAGGACCCTCATGGCAATGACATGTTAATCCACAGGGGTCCAACATGGTCTTCCCTCGTGGATCCCTCATGGTTGCCATAATCATGCCCTCTTGGTTTTTTTCCAGTGCTGGCCCCTATACTGGCATATATCTGGGAAAAAGCTATTTTCTACTGGGCTGTTAGTGTTGTCTGAGTGGTGGAGATCGCTTCTGGTGCCATACTCCCCCAATAGGAAATTCACAATGCGCGCAGTAGTGTGTCAGTGCTACGAGGGTAGTTCAATAAGTCCTTAGAATGACCAACAGATGGCGCGCGAATCGCTCCAAATCATCTGTTTTCAGTCAGCACCACTCCCGACTAGATA
>NC_046663.1:139737717-139748971 GCF_010883055.1 Belonocnema kinseyi
AGCTCCAAGGAGATTATGTTGAAAAATAAAAAAAAATTTACCCAAAAAAAATTGTTTTTATACTTCATTCTAAGGACTTATTGAACTACCCTCGTAACTAGTCCCTTTCTGCTATACTCTAACGATATGACAAAAAAGGTATTTTAAAATTGAATAATAATTTATTTCGAGTATTTTGACTTTAAATATGAATATCCCTGTTTAGAATGAATACACATATTACATTTTTAAACATTATGTTATAAATAAAATGTCTAACGCTACGGGACATGGAACCTACATATCTATACCTAAATCTAACGCCTAACAGTCGGGAGTGCTACCCACTGCGCTAAACCGACAAGTTGAAACTCTATGAAAAAGTCATCCTCATAAGCTACAGTTCAAAAAAGCTAGAGTACCAAATTTTAAACTCTCTTTTTCTAAACATTTATTATTATGCGACATAATGTAAAGGTAAAATACATCACCTTTTAATAAGAATATCAATAAAAAAATTTTAAATAAATAAATTAAATCGATTACAATTTTTTTACGCGTAATATTTCGTTTTGTCCCATTGTACGTTACTTTACAACTTTTTACAATGTCAAGAAATGTGATTTTTTATGAACATTAAACATTTTTAACGAAGGAACTCGGAAATTTGATCGTCAATGTTGATAATTTCTTAATAATAAAATTTTTTTAACTTTAGTGCCAGATTTGATTTTAAAGTATTTTATATTATTTTACAATGTCTAAGATTGACACAAGGTTTAACAATTTTTCATAAAGATGGAACTTAGAATTTTTTTCTTAAAAAAAAACAACAAATACAGTTCGAATTTCAAAAAGGTGTCGTCGAATTTTTTCAGCAATTCATTGTTTGTAAGTCTGAACTTATTAAACCTCAAAATTTGTAATGTCATAACAATATTCAAGTTTTGAACTTGGAAATTTTAATCGTTGATCCGTGAGGGCAACCGAGCTGGGCCCTTTGCGGGGGCCCTCGTAGAATTTCCATGTATGGTGAGCCTCAACCATCTTCAAACTCAAAGTTATTGAACTCAATGTTTCTTTCAAGAAAACATCTTTCTGATGACCCTTGAAAATTTTCGAGACACTTTAATATACCATTTTTTATTTAGAAAAATTTTAGAATTGAATTTTACTTATTTTAAAAAAGGCTTGATACTTTTTTTCCGAATATATTTTAAAATGTTATAAAATATCTAAAAGTAGCAACGATAAAAAAATCAAGTGCAAAAATTTTATATAAGACTCTCCTAAATTTATTCACTTCTATTTCAATAGCGACGGCCACACAGTTTTCTATTCTCCCAAAGAGAACGTGTTTTCAATATATTTAATTCCTTCTAATTGTACCGGTAACGCACCTCACAGAGATATTTTTTATTCCTCAGAAGTGATCATATTTTTGTTTTATTTAATTCCTTCTAATAAGTTCACAAAATATGTGTAATATGTTGTTTTAATTCCTTTATGCGGAATGTAAATTCTGAAATTTTAATTCTCACCAATTCAACTCTGCCTCTCTAGAGTTAAAATTATTTAAATGCACATATTTGCATAGATTTCTTTTTTGCATTTTTTGAACTTTTAAATAAATTATTAAAATATAAACAAATATAAATTTGAATATTTTTCGAATTTATAAGTTATAAAAAGATTTAATAATGAAAAATAAGTTAAATAAATGATTTCATTAAATTTTACTACATCGATTGAGAGAAATAGGATTTGCACTTTTTCTGTTACCGTTGGGGGATTTTTAGACGGAGGAAAAATCGCATATTCATAGGAATACAAATTGTTAATTTTTCTGAATTCAGCGCTTGTTACCGGGAAGTTTCACTTATTTAACAAAGAACTCAATACTTGTTGTTTTAAGATATTCAAAAAGCTTAAAAAAGACCCAAAGTTAATAAATAATAAAGAAAAGTTTCAAAAACAAAAATGCTCTAATAACATTAATGACAAAAAAATAATGTTCTGCTATACGAAAATTTTCATAAAACGCACAGTTTTCGATTTATTTAATTCTTTCATAATACTTTTTAACTCAGTCTTTAATTAATAATAACAATTCGTAAAGAATAATTTTAAATATGTAGAAAAAATAGATCATCAGTTTAAATATTACCTATTTAAAAAAGTGCTCTATACTTTATTTTTCATTCAAATATAAAATACTTCAAAATTAAAAGCAAAAAGAATTCTGTAAAAAAACATATAGTGCACGAACTTGCAGGATAAAAGTGATTGAGTCTCACCGTAGTCGGATGAAAAAAAATTGTTTGATTCCTCCTTGCATTCCCAATTATTTGATTTGAAATTTAAAAAAATTTTCTTTTATAAAATGTAATGCATCCTTGATAAACTTTTTAAAAATATTATTGAATTTGAATTATAATAACACATGATCATTTTATAATTTCAAAACTAATTTTATTTTACTTATAACTTTCATGAATTTTGTCATTTTTGTGATTTTCAAGCTGCTATTATAGAACACGAAAATTGTGTGTAAACAAAAAAAAATTATGTCTTGCAACTCTTATCTAAAATAAATAAGGTTCACATAATAAAATTTTTTACTTTTTAAAAATCAATTTCAATCTAGCCCTTTCCAAAAATGTAATATTCTTTATTGAAAAAAGGATTCGTGTACTTAGCAGGAATACTTACGAGTATCATTATTTTTAATTTAAGATGATTTTTTGTTACTTTGAACACTACACACAAATAATTTCAGGGTGGCCGTTTTAATCGAGAAAACAACGTCCCAGTCATTTTTCGATTAACAAACATTTTTTACGGTTAAAATAATTCGAAATGGTTTAATTTTTAGTAGACTAATAAATGTAAATAATCAGAGAAAAATTATAGACGCATTACATTTATAACATTTTTATAATTTTAGGAATGAAATTACTTTTGAGTCTTGCAGAATTATTTCAAAATTTTTAAACACTTTTTTCAAATCTATTTAAAAATGTTGTATTCTTATCACCAAAAACTTACCGATGCAATAAACTTATAATTTTATTAAATAGTTTTATGAGTGATTTAATTTGTTTGTCAGCCTAAAGCTAGTAGCGTATCAAAGTTGCAAGTTCCTATCTACATTTGCATAATTAAAACTGATTATGTGCACCAATGTTCTGAATTTTATAAATATTATTAAATTTCAAAATAACTTTATCTCAAAATTAAATAATGAAAAAAAGTTTTCACTACGAACCAACTTCAAGCTGCGAACAGAATGTATTAGCGGCGAAGAGAACCAACTTTATACCGTGTAAACTTGTCGATTATTATATTTAATAAGAAACTTATGCAGTAAGAAGTAAATTAATGTGCACCAATATATTCATTTTCATAGTATGTTTGCAATGTGTATCGTAGCAAGTATACAGTTCTTATATTGAAAAAAACTGATGTGATTCTATCTTGATAACATTCGTAGCTTCGAAATAAATCTGACATTCGTTTCAAATTAATAATTATATGAAGGTAAATATTTCAGCATTATTCTAAATGAAATTATTTCTTCGCTGAATACATTCATTTTCTCGTCTCAAGAATATGAAACTGGTTTCAATTAAAATAGAAGTTAAAGTAAGTATATGAATTTACTTGGATCAAGAATATTTGGTTAGAGTTTTAGTTACTTATCATGAGAATATAATATTCTTAATTCAATATTTTATTAAACTTTATGCAAATAAGTATAATGGAACAAATGAACTCAATAGTTTGTGCTTAAAGTAAATATATTCTTTATTCAAATAGTTGTCCTGATTCTGTTATTTTCTTAATTCAAGAAAATCTGTCCCTTGTAAAAAGAAAATACTTGCATTTTTCAAGTAAAATCAGCCAAGTAAATTAGCCTACTTGATTTAATGCAATTTTTTTCAGCGTATTCTTTCTTTTGCATTGATTCATTTTTTAATTCCTCTCAATACGTTTCCATTAAATTTGTCTATGTCCATCGAAAAGAATTTTTTCTTTTCTACTCTTTGGTGGAACTTGCGACCGAGAAAAATTCTCGTATTAATGGAAATTCAGATTCTACATTTTTCTGAATTCATCTCTTTTTACTGGCAGCCCAAACCAGTTTTTCTAGACTATATATTCTAATAGGGGACCCAACCATTTTTTTCTATACTAGATATTCTGATAGGGGCCTTATCAGAATGCAACTACAAATAGGGACAGATGGGGAAATTTTTACACGGGTAGCAGGCCTGAGCACTGGAAAGGCAAATTTTTCAAATTTGATAGGATGTCCAGTCGAATACTTGGCTGAAAAATATGATTGATCGATTTACGTTGTTTTTAAAAGGGCTCAGTAAAGTTATGAGTTTAGAATCTGCAAGCTACAGATGCGTTCTTTTGAAAGAGGTGCGTTACAGTTAAGGTATTTAGAATTGACTCGCGTGAGATAGGTGTTTTTTTATTAGGACCCATCGATCTATATGTATTCGTGACAAATGCGTATACAGTAACGTCCCCCCAATTCTGCCGCCCAAACAAGAAAAGTCGTAACTACATTTGGGATAAGTCCCCTGCCATCCTAATTTCGGTTAGGTTGACAGGGGTCTCATGCACAATGTATTTACTACTTTTCTTGTTTGGACGGCAGAATGCAAAGACGTGCATTAGGCCATATAAAAACCAAAAGTACCAGCATGGTCAGTTATAGTTCTTCTCTATTTTTTACAGTTTTCTCCAACTCAAGCTGTCTAGTCCAGTGTCTTAAACCGGAATTTCAAGTGAATCACTGTGTGCACCCTTGTGACAGTGTTGTGCACTGGAAAACCCGAGCCTGGGATTACCTACTTTGGATTACTCTTAGACCCGAAGTTAAAAACCAACTAAGGATTAACCTGCTTTTAGGACATCCAGTTCAAATCAAACACCTTTTCTAAAAATCCGTTCGCTTGGACTCCTTGGCCTACAATAAATATGATCCTTTTATTTTAAGGTACTATCCAAGGGGTAAACTCGTGTTTCATCAACTTCGTGCAGTATATCAATTCTATTTTGTAATTGCTTATAATAAAATACTTACATATATAATTATTAGCTACTCTTACCTTTTCCCTGTGCTAGATCTTCAATCTCAACTAAAACGAGGAACCTAATTAAAGGGGAAGTATTTTACGGTTTTCATGACGTCACACAACCCTCAAAAAGAGTTCTTTTGGAGTTTTAGTTCTAAAGGATACCAACTTTTACTTCAACCACAACCCGGGCAAAAATTTCGAAAGGGCTCCAGTTGGACCATAAGACATATACTACATTTTTAAACATTATATTAAAAAAAATTTCTAATGCTACGAAATGTCGAACACCTATATTTATACCTAAATCTATCGCAGTGCAGTTGGGAGTCTTAATAAAAAATCGGCTTTACTATTTTTCTTGATAAAACGCTTGATTTAGGAGACCTGCTTAACATATTAAAAATGCTACCACAAATACGAGGGGAAACCTGTTTTTTTTTCAAACATTTCCAAAAATCACGTTTTTTTCGATTTGCAGTGAAAAATCACTAAGGTTCAAAAACCACTGTGTACCCTTTTACCTAATTACTCGACGGAAAAGTTTTCTGTAGATGAGTGAAAGTAGACTTAATTCGCTTTGATTCCAAAAAAAGAACACTGTTCTAGCAGTTTTTATGGGCTAAAAGTGGATTTTAGTTTTTTCCAAATAAATCGTGTCAGGTTTAGTTTGCGTTGATATTTCCAGAGAATGAAATAGTGTATACAAAAATCTGCGTTTATTTAAAAAAAGAAGGGGTTTTCAGCCCTATTAGTTTGCGAATTGCAAGGTTTCAGAAATTCCATTTTTTTGCATTTTTGACCCAAAACGGAAAAGTTTTGTTTTTTTGAAAAGACCTCGTATCCTCCAAGTCCCACGACAAAATTCCTAAAAAATAAATAAAAGTAGAGTCAATTTAGCGCAAGTTGAAAAGAAAGTGTCCCAACCCTAATAATCTAGCCCTAATCTTCCTGCATAGAGACACCTGGGCGTATTGTTAAGTAGAACTACGGCCATATTTCGACATTTTTGTCCCAAGTAAGTGAGTACAGTTCATTGTTGATGCATAAATGCGACTTTTTCTCGGCGGACCGAAGGAACCGAATGAAGTCTCTACAAATTTCCCGTAAAGACCCTATTGGGTCCTCATTCGGTTCCTTTTTAAAAAACTCGAAAAAAAAGCAAAATCAACTTTTAAATTGTTGAAGCAGTCAAAAGATGTTATAGGTCTTATAATTTTTAAAACTTTTTACCGTTGCAAAAAAAAAACTATTGCGTATATTTCTTGACCTTCTATAGGGAATTTTAACGCAGAATCCGAATTTCAACAATTTAAAAGTTGATTTTGCTTTTTTTTCAAATTTTTTAAAAAAGGAACCGAATGGGGACCCCATGGGGTCTTTACGGGAACTTTGTAGAGGCTCCATTCGGTTCCTTCGGTCCGTCAGGGTTGTCATTGATGAACAAATAATTGTTTGTAACAATATCTTGTCTTAACCACTTTTGAATACTTTTTTAGTACTTTCGTGCCAAAAAAGTGATTGTCATTAACATGGAGTGATTGTAGGGACAGATTGTGGTACCATAATGTGAACTACTCTAGAGTTGATATTAAAATGCGCAGCTTAAAAATAAACGAAGACAAGAATCAGATTTCTTTTCATAGAGAGACAAATCATGCTGTCGTGTGAAGGTGTTCAGTCATTTCCTGCCTTACAGTGGGGATGGAGTGAGAAGCCAGCGGGTCGCATTTTCTTATTCCATATGTGTATCTAAGAGACGCATTTTGTACTCTCTGTATCCTCTCTCTCAGAGTGACATTCAGGCAAGGGCCATATGTTGTATACGCATATTTAAAAAGGGACAGGACCAAAGACTGACAAAGTCAAAGTTTTACCTTGAGGATTGCATTGTAAGTCCTAGGTTTTTCGCTTGAGCTACGATGGACGATAAGGATCCGCCTATCGCGAAGTTGGACAGGCAAGCATTTTCAAAGTTACCTATAGGAAAAATGACCAACTTAGCAGGGTTAAGAACAAGAGCTCGCTTTTCAGCCCATCCCGAAAAAAATCTCAAAGCAAGGAACAATACTGCGATACTGGCATCCAGATCCTCCAACTTGCAACGGACATATACCTGCGTGTCATCCGCATACATGTAAACCGTGACTATCACTTTGCCCCCGGATACCGCAGGCAAAATCAACAGAAATATTATCAAGGAATCTGAAAGGTCGTTGGTATAAGCCGAAAACAGAGGCTGAGTAAGAACAGCTCCCTGTGGCACCCCTTTACTTAGTGATCGAGAGGGTGACACTCGGGAAGTTAAGGTATCCGAAATTTCAACTCGCTGGCTTCTGTTCAAGAGAAAGCCACTAAACCAAGACATTTCTTCTCCAGAGATTTCCTCAAATTTTAGTTTGGCTAGAAGAAGTTGGTGATCGAGAGTTTCGAAGGCCCGAGTCAGGTCGAGTAGGGCTAAAATAGTGCCCTCTGAACGGTCTAGTGACCGGCCTATCTCATCTGACACATGGATCAGGGTTTTAGTCGCCGAAAAACATTTCCTGAAACCGGACTGGTAATTTGAGAGCATCCCATTATTGCTTATGTATGGAGAGAGCTTCTGAAGGCAAATGTTTCCAGTATCTTTGATAGGTAGGGGAGATTGGTAATTGGGCGCAAATCCTTGTAGGAAGTTGGTAAGTCACATTTTGGGAGAGGGCAGACAATGCCCACCTTTCACGCTGTAGGGAATATCCCTTACCCAGACGAGGAGTTCACAATATCGAGTAAAGCAAGCAAGAAAGAGGGGACACAGAGGAGGATCGCGGAACTATTTATACCATCGGAGCCAGTAGCCGCAGATTTAATTGATTTAACCGTTGCATACGACTGACCGAGGTTAACTTCGTGGAATTGTAAAGGCTGGCGTTTGCTTACTTCGGCCGCCTCTAGTAGATCTTGGGGTACTTTGACAGATGCCGTTGCTGGAGGGAAGGTATCGAGGAGAAAGTCGTTAAGCTCCGTTAGATCAAGGGGAAGGTCCCCGCAAGAGCATCTTCCTTGTCCTGACCAGACTCCCGCTTGATTAACCCTTTCCCAATTTCTCTTGAATAAGGGCCTTTCCAGGAAGCTAGACAAAAATCTGAACTTTTCGCGACACATGACAGCCGTTGCGAGGTTACGAAGGTAAGCGTATTTAGCGTGGTTAGTGTTTGTTCTATCTTTTCGCCATTTGGATCGTGCTCTATTTCTGGCTCGCGATATATTTTTCACTGCATGTGTGAACCACGGAGCTTTGGATCTGGCAATTATAAATTTGCGAAGTGAGCAAAAGGAGTCTATCAGCCATTTGTACATTGTCCCAATTCGCCGTTCTTGCTGACCCATAGAACATACCTATATCCACTCTTGAAATCCCTCCCAAAGCGGAATATACCCGGAATACAGCCTGTCACCACAGCAAATATGCAGAAAATCAAATTATGATAAAACAGTTTCGGCAATTTAATTACTCCAGAGTCCGACAACTGTAATTTTTCATTTATAAAGATTAAATCAATTGTTGAAGAGAAATTATCTGTAGTACGCGAAGGTTCCTCGATAATCTGATTTTGAGAGACATCGATATTGATCTAACCTGCACATAATATATGGTCAGCTGCCCCATTCGCACGAATTAGTACATCCTCTAAATCATCGTCCCAAGCAGCACTCGACTGAGATCTCCTGTATACGAGGTGTGTTCAAAAAGTAAGGTGACTTTTCAATTTTCGCGGGCTACGTACATTCAAGTTTTAAATCTTTTGTTTTGTCCTGTTGGTACACTCGTCACGATAATATGTTCACAGTTTTGACTATATAGCTCGTGTTGCTTTTCTGGCAGAGGCGTAAAAGGTTAGAAGGGTTTGGTGTGCTTGGCAATTTTCTTCTTTCGAAAAAAATGTAGCAAAGAGTTTGCATTAAATTTTGTGTGAAAAATGGAATCCAGTGCTCTAAAACTCTTGAAATGTTGACAGATGCATACGGTGAGTCTACTCTGAGTGAGAGAAATGTGTATAAGTGGTACAAGCTGTTCCAAGAAGGCCGAAAGGATATCGAAGACGAACCTCGCCCTGGATGCCCCAGCACGTTAACAACAGATGAAAACGTTCAAGCAGTGGAAGAAATGGTGATGAGAAATCACCGAATTACCATCAGAGAAGATGCTGAAGATGTTGGCATATCGGTTGGCTCATGCCATGTTATTTTTTCGGACGTTTTGGTCATGAGACGTGTGTCAGCGAAATTTGTTTCAAAACTGCTTAATTTTGAAAGTGCTTGTGAAATATTTTCTGACCAAAAACAGCACCACAGTCATGCCTCAGCCTCCATATTCACCGGATTTAGCCCCCAGTGACCTTTTTCTTTTCCCAAAACTAAAGAGACCCATGAAAGGACATCGATTTTCAACGTTTGAGGAGATAAAAACTGCATCACTGAAAGAATTCAAGGCTATACCACAAAATGATTATCAGAAGTGCTTCGATGATTGAAAAAACCTTTGGCACAAGTGTATTATATCTGAGGGGGATGACTTTGAAGGGGACAACATAAATATTGAGGAATAAATGAATATTTTTTGAGAAAACCATAAAGTCAACTTATTTTTTGAACACACTTCTTACAGCTACTTAGCCAAGTTTTATTTTCTTAAGGTGTACTATTACTGCGCAGATGTCTACGGGAATATCCTCTGTCAAGTACTCCCTGAGAGGCAAGGAATCATCGCCCAACAGGTCGAACCGCAAGTCTTCTTTAATGTAGATAAGTACGCCTCCCCCTCTATGAGCAGCAGGGCTCTTTTGGTCCGTTCTTATCACATTGAAGCCATTAATCGCCGAACTGGGAATTTCTCTTTAAAGCCACGACTCTGAGATAGCAATAATATCTAGACTATATAGATTAATCAGGTCTATAATATAACTTGACTTTGGTAAAAGAGATCTAGGATTAATATTTGCTACACGTATTGCTCGAAAACTAAAATTATTGGCTGACATTTGGTTAAGACCCGGAGGTGAGACATCAAGAACAGTGGCCAAAGAGCTAAGAAGATCAACATAGAAGGACATCGGTAACAAAGGTGTCTGAAATTCTAAGTTGAGTGTAGCATTGCGACGAAGAATCAGGCACGTAGCCATTAATTGCCTGGTTTCTAGAGATCAGTTAGGATTGGACTGACGTTGATGTTGAGCTAAGTTAAGTTTTCAAGAAAGAGTCAAGGTCTGCATCTTCTGGGACTCTTACTGGTTTAAAAGAAGAATCCTTTACTTTGCTGATTCAGACTGATTTCCTGAAGTTCCAAGCCCTGCCATCGAAATTTTCAAAACGTTTCTTTTCTTTGACTGACTTTAAACACAAGTAACAATTCATTGGTTGGTTTTTCTGACAATGTACTATTTTTGAAGGTTCCAATTTTATTTTAATCGTGTTTTTTTCAAATTCTTTTTTATACTAATCGCTTCTTTTATCACTTTATGGCTCATTTGTTTCGGAAAGTATTCTCTACAACTCTACTTTTTCCAAGTTTGAAAGTAAGTTTTTCCATGGTTGAAATAATTTTATCTAGCAAATTGTTTTTTAAGCAAATAACTATAATTAAAGATTATTTAGTTATTTCTAAAATTGGAAACAGATTTCTAGGGAATATTTCGCCTAAAAATCCGGACATGATGCATTTCAAATAATATGAGACATTGTTATTGTTGGTAGAACAAAGGTCATTGAACAAACATGAGCTCAAAACCGAATTAAATTTGTTTAATTATTTTATTCAAGTCGCTTATTTCAAGTCCTTACTTTAGGTTATTAATTGAGCCTTTACTTTCCGGATGTTGAGTAAGTCCTGCACATGTCTTGCCTTAATTGGCCGGGTATTTACTAAGTACTGTTAAGTATTGCCTTAATTGGTCGGATATTCATTAAGTCCTGCACATGTCTTGCCTTAATTGGCCGAATATTTATTAAGTAGTTCTCATGTATTGCCTTAATTGGCTGAAAATTTACTAAGTATTCCTCATGTCTTGCCTTAATTGGTTGGATATTTACTAAGCCCAGCACATGTCTTGCCTTAATTGGCCGGATTTTACTAAGTACTTTTCATGTCTTGACTTAACTGGTCAGTTATTTATTAAGTCACGCACATGTCTTGCCTTAATTGG
>NC_046663.1:139749071-139755893 GCF_010883055.1 Belonocnema kinseyi
TGCCTTATTTGGCCAGATATTTTCTAAGCTCTGCAAATATCTTGCCTTAGTTGGCTGGATATTTACTAAGTGCTGCTCATGTCTTGCCTTAATTGGCCGGATATTTATTATGTCCTGATCATGCCTTGCCTTAATTGCCTGATATATACCAAGTACTGGTCAGGTCTTGCCTTAATTGTCCGGATATTTATTAAGTCCTGCGCACGCCTTGCCTTAATTGGCTGCAAATTTACTAATTACTGATAAAGTATTTCCTCAATTAGTCTGATCTTGACTAAGCACTTCACATATCTTGTCTTAATTGGCAGGATATGTACTAAGTTCTGCCCAAGTATTGCCTTAATTAGCCGGATATTCAGTAGGCACTGCACATGTCTTCCCTGTATTTGCCGCAGTTTTACAAAGTACTTCTCATGTCTTGCCTTAATTGGTCGGATATTTACTAAGCCCTTTATATGTCTTGCTTTAATTGGCCAGGTATTTGCTAATTCCTGGTAATTTCTTGCCCTAATATGCTCGATTTTTCATTAGTCCTGCTCATGCCTTGCCTCAATGGACCGGATATTTACTCAGCTCTGCACATATCTTGCCTTAATTGGCCAGATATTTACTAAGTACTGTTAACGTCTTGCCTTAATTGGCCGGATATTTACTATGTCCTGCTTATGTCTTGCCCTAATTAGCCGGATATTTACTAAGTACTGATAACGTATTTCCTCAATTGGTCTGATAATTACTAAGGCCTGCACATATCTTGTTTTATTTGGCCGGATATTTACTAAGTACTGCTCATGTCCGGATATTTACGGCTCATGGCTGGATATTTACTACGCTCTGTTAATGTCTTGCCTTAGTTGGCTGGATATTTACTCAGTACTGCTCATGTATTGCCTTAATTGCCTGGATATGTACTAAGCCCTACACATCTCTTGCCTTAATTAGCCGAATTTTGACTTCGTAAATCTCATGCCTTGCTTTGAATGGCCGCATATTAGTAAGTACTGTTCATGTCTTGCCTTAATTAGCCGGATATTTACTAAGTACTGCACATGTCTTGCCTTAATTGGCCGGTTATTTAATAATTACTGCTTAAGTATTGCCTTAATTGGTCGGATATTTACTAAGCCCTACACATGTCTTGCCTTAATTGGCCGGATATTTACTAAGCCCTGCACACGTCCTGCCTTTATTGGCTGAATTTTTACTAAGAACTTTTTATGTCTTGCTTTAATTGGCCTGATATTAGTAAGTACTGCTTATTTCTTGCCTTATTGGTCGGATATTTACTGAGGCTTGACCATGTCTTGCCTTAATTTCCCGGATATTTACTAAGCCATGCACATGTCTTGCCTTAATTGGCAGTATATTTACTATGTCCTGCACATGTCTTGCCTTAATTAGCCGGATATTAGTAAGTACTGCTCATGTCTTGCCCTAATTGCCTGGATATTTAGAAAGTACTGCTGAAGTATTGTCTTAATTGGTCGGATATTTAATAATCCCTGAACATGTCTTGCCTCAATTGGCCAGATATTTGCTAATTTCTCTTAATGTCTTGCCTTAATTGCTGGATATTTACTAAGTCCTGCTCATGCCTTGTCTCAATTGGCTGGATATTTACGAAGTCCTGAACATGTCTTGCCTTAATTGGCCGGACATTTACTACTTATTGCTCATGTCTGGCCTCAATTGGCTTGATATTTGCTAAGTCCTGCTCATTTCTTATTTTAATTCGCCGGATATTCACTAAGTTCTGCACATTTCTTGCCTTAAATGGCCGGATAGTTAGTAAGAACTTCTCATATCTTTTCTTAATTTGCCGGATATTTACTAAGTCCTGCTCATGTCTTGCCTAAAGTGTCTGGATGCTTCATGATTCCCACTCATGCCTTGCCTTAATCGGCTGGATATTTGGGAAATCCTGCACAAGTCTTGCCTTAGTTGGCCATATATTTGTTAAGTACTGCAAGGTATTGCCTGAATTAGTCGGATATTTACGTAGTCCTGCATATATCTTGCCTTAATTGTCCGGATATTTGCCAAGTAATTCTAATGTCTTGCATTAATTGTCCGGATATGTACTAAGCCCTGCACATGTCTTGCCCTAATTAGCCGGAAATTTACTAAGTACTGTTAACGTCTTGCCTTAATTGGCCGGATATTTACTATGTCCTGCTTATGTCTTGCCTTAATTAGCCGGATATTTACTAATTCCTGATAACGAATTTCCTCAAATGGTTTGATATTGCCTAAGGCCTGCACATATCTTGTTTTATTTGGCCGGACGTTTACTAAGTACTGCTCATGTCTTGCCTTAATTATCTGGATATTTACTATGCTCTGTTAATGTCTTGCCTTGATTGGGTGGATATTTACAAAGTCCTGCTCATATCTAGCCTTAATTGTCCGGATATTTACTAAGCCCTGCACATGTCTTTTCTTAATTGGCCGGATATTTGCTACATCCCGCTAAAATCTTGCGTTACTTATCTGGATATTTTATAAGTCCTGCTCATGTCTTACCTTAATTAGCTGGACATTTACTAAGTCCTGCTCATGTCTTGCATTAATAAGTCGGATATTTACTAAGTCCTGCTCACGCCTGGCCTTAATTGGCTGGATATTTACTATGTCCTTCTCATGTCTTGCCTAAATTGTCCCGATATTTGCCAGGTCCTGCTAATGTCTTGCCTTAATTGGCAGGATATTTCGTTAGTCCTGCTCATGCCTTGCCTTAATTGGCAGAATATTCACTAAGTCTTGCACATGTCTTGCCTTGATTGGCCGGATAATTACTAAGCCATGCACATCTCTTGCCTTAATTGGCTGGATATTTACTAAGTAATGTTCACGTGTTGCCTTAATTGGCCGAATATTTAATATGTCCTGCACATGTCTTGCCTTAATTGGCCTTGTATTTGCTAAGTCATGCGCATGTCTTTCCTTGATTGGCCGGAAATTTACTATGCCCTGCACTTGTCTTGCCTTATTCGGCCGGATATTTGCTAAGTCCTGCTAATGCCTTGCATTACTTAGCAGAATATTTCATAAGTCCTGCTCATGCCTTGCCTTAATTGGCTGGACATTCACTACTTACTGTTCATGTCTAGCCTCAATTGGCCGGATATTTGCTAAGTCCTGCTCATTTCTTATTTTATTTCGTCGGATATTTACTAAGTCCTGCTCACGCCTGGCCTTAATTGGCTTGATATTTACTATGTTCTTCTCATGTCTTGCCTTTATTGTCCCGATATTTGCCAGGTCCTGCTAATGTCTTGCCTCAATTGGCAGGATATTTCGTTAGTCCTGCTCATGCCTTTCCTTAATTGGCAGAATATTCACTAAGCCCTGCTCATGTCTTGCCTTGATTTGCCGCATATTTGCTAAGTACTGCTCAAGTATTGCCTGAATTGGTCGGAGATTCTTTAGACCCTGCACATGTCTTGCCTAAATTGGCCGCATATTTACTAAGCCCTGCACACGTCTTGCTTAAATTGGCTGGATATTTACTAAGTCCTGCTCATGTCTTGCCTTAAGTGGCCGCATATTTAGTATGTCCTGCTCAAGTTTTGCCTTATTTGTCTGGATGTTTACTAAGTCCTGCTCAAGTATTCTTTTAATTGGTCGGATAATTACCGAGACCTTCACATGCCCTGCCTTAATTGGCTGGATGTTTATCAAGTCCTACGCATGTGTTGCCTTACTTGGCCGGATACTTACTCAGTGTTGCTCAAGTATTGCCTTAATTGGTCTGATATTTACTAAGCACTGCACAAGTCTTGCCTTAATGGGCCGCATATTTAATAAGTGCTGCTCAAGTATTGCCGGATTTATACTAGGTACTTCTCACGTGTTGCCTTCATTGGCAAGATATTTACTATGTGCTTCTCATATCTTGCCTTAACCGGCCGGATATTTACTAAGCTCTGCACTGGTCTTGCCTTAATTGACACAATATTTACCAAGCCCTGCACATATCTTGCCTGATTTGGCCGGATATTTACTAAGTACTGCACATGTCTTCCCTTAATTGGCTGGATATTTACTATGTCCTTCTCATGTCTTGCCTTAATTGTCCCGATAATTGCCAGGTCCTGCTAATGTCTTGCCTTAATTGGCAGGATATTTAATAAGACTGTTCTTGCTTTGCTTCAATCGGCAGGATATTTACTGAGGTCTGAACATGTCTTGCATTAATTTTCCGGATATTTACTAAGCCCTGCACATGTCTTGTCTTAATTGGTCAGATATTTACTAAGTACTGTTAACGTCTTGCCTTAATTGGCCGGATATTTACTATGTCCTGCTTATGTCTTGCCCTAATTAGCCGGATATTTACTATGTACTGATAACGTATTTCCTCAATTGGTCTGATAATTACTAAGGCCTGCACATATCTTGTTTTATTTGGCCGGATATTTACTAAGTACTGCTCATGTCCGGATATTTACGGCTCATGGCTGGATATTTACTACGCTCTGTTAATGTCTTGCCTTAATTGGGTGGATATGTACTAAGTCCTGCTCATATCTAGCCTTAATTGTCCGGATATTTACTAAGCCCTGCACATGTCTTGCCTTAATTGGCCAGATTTTTACTAAGTGCTTCTCATGTCTGTCCTTAATTGGCCGGATATATATAAGTGCTGCTCATGTCTTGCCTTAATTGGCCGGATATAAAAAAAGTACTGCTCAAGTATAGCCTTAATTGGTCGGATATTTAATAAGCCCTGCACATGACTTGCCTTAATTGGCCAGATATTTGCTAATTCCTGCTAATGTCTGGGCATTAATGCTGGTTATTTACTAAGTCCTGCTCATGCCTTGCCTTAATTGGTTAGGTATTTACTGAGCCGAGCACATTTTTTACCTTAATTAGCTGTACATTTACTAAGTCCTGCTCATAACTTGTCTTAATTGGAAGGATATTTACTAAGTCCTGCTCATGTCTTGCCTTAATTGGCTGGGTATTTACGAAGTCCTGCACATCTCTTGCCTTAATTGCCCGGAGTTTTACCAAGTAATTGTCATATCTTGCCTTAATTGGCAGGATATTCACTAAGCTCTGCACATGTCTTGCCTTAATTGGCTGTATATTCACTAAGTCCTGAATATGTCTTGCCTTAATTAGCCGAATATATACTATGTCCTGCTCACGTCTTGCCTTATTTGGCTCTATGTTTACTAAGTCCTGATCATGTCTTGCCTTAACTAGATGGGTATTTACTAAGTCCTGCTCACGCCTGGCCTTAATCGGCTGGATATTTACTAAGTCCTGCTTATGTCTTGCCTTAATTGCCCGGATATTCACTGAGCCCTGCACATGCCTTGCCTTAATTGGCCGGGTTTTTACTAAGGTCTGCTCAATTATTGCCTTAATTGGCTGGATATTTACTAACAAGGAAGGTACCCGAGGTGTACCTCACCGATTTTCTTGAAATTGTGATACTCGTATGTTATAGAACATCAAAAAATATTCGACACGTATTTTTTTATACGTGCCCATAAGTCCATTTAAGGGGTGAAACCTACATTCCAAAATCTGTTGAATCTTGACAAAATTAATTGTTTTAGTTCACATCCTTGGTATTGAATTAGAATTCTTTACCCCACTAATGTATCAACCCCTATTTTTCAATAAAAAAATGACAACTTTTCAATATGAAAATACTAATTTTTTGAGTTTGACGAAAAAAATTTTGGCAGTATGCACAATATCCAAATACGAAATCGACTGTTCTCACCTTAATAAAAAACCTATAATAAGGGGTGAACCAGCCCCACAGGAGATTTTGCCGTATCTCTATGATTTTATTCTTTTTCTATGGGACTTTCAAAGGTAATAAAAAATTAATGATTCAAAGTACAAAAAAATTTCAAAAATCCAATATTTCAATAGTTTTGAGTTTTACTGTTACTTTTTATAATCCTGGCAATAATGATAATCATTAAAAAAATGTTTCAAGCATAATGATTTCTTACACCAAGAGCATCTTACAATTGGTGGGTTAGAGCAACCAGGAACTTCACAACGCTCATTACAATCATTACCAAAACTAAAATCTACGGGGTTATAAAATTCATTTGGCTATGATCCAACGTAGCCACTTTTATACCATGAATATTTGAATAGGTTATTGTATCGAGGAGATGACAATTGATTATGTACCAAGGATTGGAGTTTTATAATGTTATTTCTTTTATGAAGTTCTATATCCTCATTCATTAATGTTACACTATCCTCGAAGCGACGGACGTAATTTTTCCACACTCGTAAGCCGAAAGCATCTAGTGGCTGAATTTTGCCTGTTGTTCCTTTTGGAATTATTTTTACATTAACAATTTTGTTAGGAGGTGCTGCTTCCTTTACAGCATCAGGGCAATGCCCACTCCACGAATCAATTAATAAGACACTTGAATGCCCAACATTGGGAAAATACACATCCTTCAGCCATGTTTTGAAATGTTCTGTAACCATTGAAAAAACTCATTTTTATTCACGTGAGATAAGTTAAAAACTGTAATCATCAATAATAAATATCATACCTGAAGTCAGTTTTCGAAATCTATGCTGCACAGTTTGCAGAGCGAGATTTTTCGTAACTCCGCTTCTCCAATAGTCCACAGCTTTTCGTTTGTAATCCCAAGATAGATCTTCTGTATCCGCTGTACATACTAATCCGTGTTCATGAACATCCGCTGACCAAATTCTGTCAATATTTTCAACAATATGCATTTCAGTATCCTTAAATGGCTCTTGAAAAGCTAATGTAGATTCCACAATGAATTCTGGATCCTCAAAGTTATTTATACAATCAAGTTA
>NC_046663.1:139755993-139769072 GCF_010883055.1 Belonocnema kinseyi
TATAGTGAAAAAAATGACCATCAAATATAGTTTTTCATTAATAAAAAACGGGGGTTGCGAGTCTGATGACTAAAAATAATGCATAAATATGTGCTTTTCAATCACAAGTGTTACCCACTTTGTTTCAGTAAAAAATTACGAATTGTATTCGAGAAATTAAAAAAATGTGTTTTTAGGGGTGAACTTCAAGGGTGGTTTTCACCCTTTAAATGGGCTTATGGGCACGTATAAAAAAGTACGTGTCGAATATTTTTTGATGTTCTACAACATATCACAATTTCAAGAAAATCGGTGAGGTACACCTCGGGTACGTTCCTTGTTAGTAAAATTTAACGAAAGCATTTATTTAACCTATTTTTCATTATTAAATATTTTGATAACTTATAAATTCGAAACATATTCAAATTTATATTTATTTATATTTTCATAATTTATTTAAGCGTCTTAAAAAATGCAACCAAAAAATCTATGCCAATGTGTGAATTTTAATAATTTTAACTCAAGAGAGGCAGAGTTGAATTGGTAGGAATAAAAATTTCAGAATTTACATTCCGCATGAAGAAATTAAAACAGGTTAGTACACATGTTTTGTGAACTTATTAGATGGAATTAAATAAAATCAAAATATGACCACTTCTGAGGAATAAAAAATATCTCTGTGAGGTGCGTTACCGGTACACTTAGAAGGAGTTAAATATATTGAAAACACGTTCTCTTAGGGAAAATAGAAAACTGTGTGGCGATCGTTATGGAAATAGAAGTGAATAAGTTTAGGGGGTATCTTATTCTTAATGTGTGATTTTAGACAGATGGAAAAATCGCTTATTACTATTATTCTACGCTTATTACCGGGTGTACAATTTTCCACACTGATTATTATTCCAAAATTACAAAACTGGCGAATCTTCACTTTTCTTTATAAATTTTACATTGATCAAGTTACCCAGCAATAAATTTCGAAACTATCAAATTTCAAAATTAGGCTTTGTGCAAAGTTATTCATAAATTGCAAGTTTATCAAGTAACACAAGTATCACAAATATCACAAGTATCACAAGTAACACAAGTATCATGTAACAACATGAACAAGAAAAGTTCGCGTACAATTTTGAAAACTCGAAAGTATTCTCTTAGTAAAAATTTCTAAAATTAAGAATATTGTTATAAAAGAATAGATAAATTATAGTAATTTGAAAAATCATCTTCTCTTCACAGTTCCATGCAGGACAGGTGATTTTTGCTAATGCGGCAAATATGTAGCATAATTATCCCTTCCATACTAGATGAAGGGACCCATCCATTTTTTGTTATAGGTCATGTTCTGAGAAAATATCTAACTTTGATACAAGCCAGAAACGCTTGAACGCCCTGGCGGACCGAATGAACCGAATGGAGCCTCTACAAGGTACCCGTAAAGACCCCATTGGGTCCCCATTCGGTTCCTTTTTAATAAACTCAAAAAAAACAGCAAAATCAACTTTTAAATTGTTGAAATTCGGATTCTACGTTAAAATTCCACATAGAAGGTTACAGAATAATCGCAATTGTTTTCTTGCAACGGTAAAAAGTTTTAAAAAATAAAAGACGTATAACGCCTGTTGACTTCTACTTACTGGCGATGCGTTTGAAGTGTAGCACTTAAGAGGCATTATACGTTTTATTTTTTTAAAACTTTTTACCGTTGCAAAAAAAAACTATTGCGATTATTCCGTGACCTTCTATACGGAATTTTAACGTAGAATCCGAATTTCAAACATTTAAAAGTTGATTTTGCTGTTTTTTCAAGTTTATTAAAAAGGAACCGAATGGGGTCTTTACGGGTACTTTGTAGAGGCTGCATTCGGTTCCTTCGGTCCGCTAGGGCGTCAGCGGAAGCAAGCGAAATCCTCCGATTAGAGAAGGTCACGTGATGAATTTATAATTTACAATCCAGTTATAATTTTAAACTGGGTAAATTTACAAATTTATATGCAATCATAAATTGTTTTATTTATTAAATTTATGCGTTTGCAGATGTTATTTGCAAAAAGAGTCAATTCCAATTTTTTTAGGAAATTGTATTCACATTTTTTGTTTTTATTTCCCAATTGAAAACTGCCTAATCTTTGGCTGATTCTCATTTCTTCCGTCACTGCAGTGAACAGCACATCACCCAGCTACGTGATAATCCATGACGATTAACACCCGCAAAAATGTAAAAAAATTACGATTATACAAATAAATTATTTGAAAAGTGTCTGCATGATATTGATTTCCCAGTATTATTTTTCAAGCAAATAATGTATTCACCAGGGAAGCATTTAGAATTATTATTTGACATGTTTACAATACGAAAAAAAAGTTGAGAAGAAGATTCGAACCCACGACAGTGTGATTACGTGTCAGACTCTTTACACTAGACCAACGGAGCGTGATGGGAGTCCATGCGCTTGAACCAGTACAGGTTCTGCACCCTTGGCTATTTATTTCCCAGTAATATTTCACAAAAAATAATTTATTCGCCGGGAAAGCATTAAAAATTATTACTTAAAATGTTTACAATACGAAAAAAAAGTTGAGAAAAAGATTCGAACCCACAGCAGGGTGGTCACCAGTCAGACTCTCCCTGGTGGACCGAAGGAACCGAAAGGAGCCTCTGCAATGTACATGTAAAGACCCCATTGGCTCTCCATTCGGTTCCTTTTTAAAAAAACTCAAAAAAAAAACAGCAAGATCAACTTTTTAACTGTTAAAATTCGGATTCTACGTTAAAATTTGCATCAGAAACTCACGGAGTAATCGCAATGCTTTTTCTTGTAGCGTTAACAACTTAAAGTAATAAAATACCTGTCATTTACATGAGTCGAAGGCGCCGTCAAGTGCATCTTCTTTTAGTAGCAGTTAATAAGCGTTCCGTCTGTAACTTTAAGAATTTTGTCTGGAAAGTTTAAAAGTTGATCGTGCTGTTTTTTTGAGTTTTTGAAAAAGGAACCGAATAGGGACCCAATAGGGTCTTTACGGGTACTTTGTAGAGGCTCCTTTCGGTTCCTTCGGTCCGCCAGGGCTGGTCCACTGGACCAGCGGATCTTGATGGGAGTTCATGCGCGCGAACCGGTAGAGTTTCTGCACCTTTGGTTAATGTGATTTACAAACGCACATAGTTCTTACAAGGGACCAAAAAATCCGGAACACGTGTCTTACTATTTTTGAAGTAATATAGATTGATGATATTCTCATCAAAAAGTTAATGTCCCAGAAGAGGTTTTCCCCTTTGAGAATTGTAGTCATGACCCACGGTTGATAACGAAGGGCACCCCGATTTCGCGTATAGATTGAAGGTAATACCTAGCCTGGTGGTTGATCACAAATACAGTTACAAAAGTACAGACAGGGCATGTCAGTTCTCTCTGCTTTTTGCTCCATTTCGCAACGTATCTCGCAAAATTTGAGGACACCATCTTCAAGACCTGGCCTTTTGGAAGAGCCGTGAATCTCTAGAATTCTTCTATTATGTCAGAATTGTGAGTAAAAAAATAAATTAGCAAACGATTCTAATCTTTCAAATGCTGCCGTCTGCTACCCGCTGGTTTCTATCTTTCGCAAAATTCATATTTGTCGGGAAAATAATCATTTGCTCAACAATTTTTTTTGATTTTTCAACATTTTATTGATCCGAGGATCTCGCAAACGCCGGATATTCGACAAGTTTTGCTTATTTTATTCACAAACCCTTTGGAAAAAATATATATGGAATCAGTGCCGTACCTATTTAAAAAATTCAAAGTCGGATAGAATCAACACCCTTAAAAATAGAAAAATTAAACTTTTAGACAAAGGACCCAAGTTACGAAAAAAATAGAGACAAAGAACTTGTTTATCGAAAAATGATCTACAAAATTTGTTAATAATGACTTTATGACAGAATACGTAGTTTGTCTTTTCATAGTGAACAATAACTTTGACCATAAAAAAAATCGAATCATTGGAAAAATGATTCCAGAAACGAAAATACATAAACGACGAAAAATTGTGCTTTCTAAAAAGATCTAAAAATTGGTAATCAAGTTTTGTTATAAGAATACATTCAAACTGAAAAAAATTCAACTTTTTGGAAAATCGATGTAGGCAACAATAACATTTGAACTAAAACAATTTATCGCCTAAATTATATCGACAATTTTTCTTTGAGCCAGTTAAGGGTAGGATGGGTATTTTTGATTCAAATCGTAAAAAATAACATTGAGAATAAAGAAATTTAATTTATGAAAAAACGGCACAAGTTGCATTGAAAAGTTTAGTACCAAAATTGTTTTTTTCATGATGCATACATTAAAAAAATTTTAAATCAAAATATTGAAAAAACGTATGTTTTAATACCAATACATATTATAAATTGTGATAATATAATTCATAAAAATGGTACATTTTTTATGGTAGCCGAGAATAAAAATTAATGGAAAATAAGGAGCAAATAATATAGTAATCATGCGAAAATTAAACTTTGTAAATTATTTTGAAATATCTGAATAAGCCGTACCAGCCCGAGGTGCAGAAATAAATATAATACACATTTGATATAATAGTGTTGCACATAGCGATGAGAAAATCGCATCTTAGACAAAATCAAGTGCAAAGCATGAGATGCATGATGAGAATGTCTTCATTAAAGCCGAAGGAGCTTTAACTGCGAGAATCAAGAGTCCCGCGCCCTAGGCGCGCTCAAACTTGTGAAACAAGCGAAGCGCGTGAGGAGAATGTACCCGCGAGGCGGCCAGATTTTTTGAAACTAAAAATAATTGCATTTAAATCTCATTATTTTAATTTAAAAATATCAATTTCAGATGAAACACGCCAACATAACCTAAATCTGTTGAAGAGTTGTAAGTATTTAATATTGGATTAACATGCCATATACCACACCCATCGCATTCACGAAATTTTGAACCCACCGACTACATTTTGTTTCGAGCTTTAAACATTATTTACAGGATGAAAAATTTGATGATCTCACAGATCTGAAAAATCCACTGGACGACTTTTTTAATTCACGACCAAAAGAATTCTGGATTTTACTTGTATTGCGTGTCGCAAGAATTTCTCAAAAACCCAATATAATAATAATATAAAATAATAAATAAATCACGACTTTAATTAAAATATCCACAATTTTAAGCACTTAAAAATAAAAAAAAAGTTTGGCAAGTTCCATTTGGAGCATTTTGTAATTTCAAAGGACTTAGTTTTTATTTTGGAATATATCTTGTATTAAAATCCTTGAAATTTTAATCGATAAATTTTTAATTTACTTAATTCTGTAGCCTTAAATTTAAATTTGAATATTTGTTTCTTCAATTTTTTTAATGTTAAGGATATTAAGTTTAAAAATCAATCAATTTTTCATACTTTCAATTTAAAAAAAAAGTTAAATAATTTTGAGCTGTTAAGCATTTATTTTGAAGATACTTAAATTTGGAATTTATCATTCTTAAATTGTTAAATTCAAATGCCTCATTCTGAAAATGTTATATTTTTCAAGGTAGTTATGGTATATAGTAAGTCAGATCTCTGAAAACATAGCGTTTCTATTTCCTATTTTGTTTCGATCATGTCTTTTTTCATTGACTTTTTTTACTAATCGTTTCTTTTATCACTCGATGCCTTATTTTGTCTCAGAAAATACTCTCTACAACCCAAATTTTTTCGAGTTTGAAAGTAAATTTTTTTTTGGTTGAAATAATTTTTTCTAAGTAATTGTTTAAAAAGAAATAACCATAAGTAAAGATTAATTACTTATTTTTGAAATTGGGAACCGATTTTTAGGAAATATTTTGCATGAAAAATCGGACATGATGAATTTCAAAATATAGGATATGTTATTATAAGTCACTTGCTGCGTATGATTTCGACTACATCCATCAGTTAGACTTCTTCGTGCATTGTTAAAATAAAGATCACTGAATAAAGATCAGCTTAAAACCGCATTTAATTTGTTTACTTATTTTATTCAAATCCTTTATCCCATGTCCTTACTTTTGGTTCTTAATTAAGCCTTCATTAGCCGGATATTGGCTAAGTCCTGCTAATATCTTGCCTTAAGTGTTCGGATATTGACTAAGTGCTACTCATGTCTTGCCTTAATTGGCCGGATATTAACTAAATCCTGAACATATCTTGCCCTCATTGGCCGGATATTTACTAAGTCCTAATCATGCCTTGCCTTATTTGGCCGGATATTGACTAAGTTCTGATCATGTCTTGCCTTAATTGGCCGCATATTGAATAAGTCCTGCTCATGCCTTGCCTAAATTGTATATGTGAACTATATGGCCTTAGTTAAAGGGATCTGAGCACTATATTGCCTTGGATGAATGAACAGGCTGATTATCTTCCTCAATTGGTCGGATATTGCCTAAATTTGTCGTATATTTAGACAATCTTGCCTCAATTAGCCGGATTTGTAGACTTAATTGCCAGAATTCGCCCGCTATGTAGACTATCTTGTCTTGGATCAGTGAATAGGTTGATTATGTTGCCTTAATTGGCACGATCTTCCCTAAGTTGTATATGTGAATTATCTGGCCTCAGTTGACCGGATCTGTAGACTATGTTGCCTTGGATGACCGAATAGGTTGATTATCTTGCCTTGATTGGCCGGATGATCCGTAAATTTTTCGTATATGTAGACTATCTTACCCTGATTTGCTGGATATATAGACTATATTGCCTTGGATGACTGAATAGGTTGATTATTTTGCCTTAATTGGCTGGAGCTTGCCTCAATTGTAGACTACCTTGCATTAGATGTCCAAAAAGATTGTTTATCTGGCCCTAATTGGCCGGATAATGTCTAAATTTGTTGTATATGTAGACAATCTTGCCTTAATTGGCTGTATCTGTAAACTATTTTGCCTTAGATGACTGAATAGTTTGATTATCTTGCCTTAATTATCAGGATCTCGCCTAAGTCGTATATGTGAATTATCTGGCCAGAGTTGGCCCGATTTTTAACTATATTGTCTTTATGAAAGAACAAGTTGATTATCCTGCTCTAATTGGCCGAATATTGCCAAAATTTGTCGGATTTGTAGACTATCTTGCCTTAGTTTGCCGGATCTGTAGACTATCTTGCCCTAGATGACCGGATCTGTAGACTGCCTTGCCTTAGATAGCCGGAAAGGTTGATTATATTGCCTTAATTGGCTGGATATTGCCTAAGTTGTACATGAGAACTATCTGGCCTTAGTTGACTGGATCTGTAGCCTATCTTGCCTTGGATGACCGCAGAGGTTGATTATCTTGTCTTCATTTACAGATAATGCCTAAATTTGTCGTATGTGTAAACTATCTTGCCTTAATTGTCCGCATTTGTGGACTATCTTTCCTTGGATCACTGAATAGGTTGATTATCTTGCCTTAATTGACTGAATATTCCCTAAGATGTATCAGTGAACTATCTGGCCTTAGTTGAATGGATCTGTAGACTATATTACCTTAGATGACCGAAAAGGTTGATTATCTTGTCTTAATTGGCCGGATTATCCGTACATTTTCCGTATATGTAGACTATCTTGCCTTAATTGGCAGGATATGTAGACTATCTTGCCTTGGATCACTGAATATGTTGATTATCTTGCCTTAATTGGCTGAATCTTGCCTTAGTTGTGTATGTGAATTATCTGGCCTTAGTTGAACCAATCTGTAAACTATATTTTCTTGGACGACCGAACAGGTTGATTATCTTGCCTTAATTGGCCGGATATTGCTGAAATTTTTCGGATTTGTAGACTATCTTGCCTTAGTTTGCCGGATCTGTAGACTATCTCGCCTTAAATGGCCGGATCTTCAGACGCCCTTGCCTTAGATCGCCGAAAAGGTTAATTATATCGCTTTCATTGGCTTCATTATGCCCAAATTCGTCGTATGTGTAGACAATTTTGCCTTAATTGGCCGGATCTGTAGTTTACCTTGCCTGGATAACTGTATAGGTTAATTATCTTGCCTTAGTTGGCTGAATCTTGCCTAAGTTGTACACATGAATTATCTGGCAATAGTTGACGGGATCTGTAGTTTATATTACCTTGGATGACCGAACATGTTGATTATCTTGCCTTCATTGACAGTATTATTGCGTTGGATGACTGAATAGGTTGATAATTTTGCCCTACTTAGCCCGATAATGTCCAAATTTGTCGTATATGTAGACTATATTGCCTTAGTTGGCCAGATCTGTAGATTGAATTGCCTTGGATGACCAAACAGGTTGATTATCTTGCCCTAAGTGGACGGATATTGCCTAAATTTGTAGGATTTGTAGACTATCTTGCCATAGTTGGCCGGATCTGTAGAATATATTGCCCTGGATTGTGGCATCTGTAAACTATCTTACCTTCAATGACTGAATAGGTTGATTATCATTCCCTAATTAGCCCGATAATGCCTAAATTTGTTGTATATGTAGACTATCTTGCCTTTGTTGGCCGGATCTGTAAACTATCTTGCCTTAGATGACCGTATCTGTAGATTATGATGCCATGGATGACCGAAGAGGTTGATTATCTTCCTTTATTGACCGGATAATGCCTAAATTTGTCGTATATATAGACTATCTTGTCTTAATTGGCCGCATCTGTAGACTAGCTTGCATTGGATTACTGAATTGGTTGATTATCTTCTCTTAATTGGTTGGATCTTGCCTAAGATATATATGTGAAGTATTTTGCCTTATTTGGCCAGATAATCCGTACATTGGTTGTATATGTAGACTATCTTGCTTTGATTTGCCGGATATATAGACTATATTGCTTTGGATGATTGAATAGGTTGATTATTTTGCCGTACTTGGATGGATCTTGCCTAAGTTGTATATGAAAACTATCTGGCCTTAATTGACTGGACCTGTAGACTAATTTGCCTTGGATGACTAAATAGGTTTATTATCTTGCCTTAATTGGCTGGATCTTGTGTAAGTTGTAAATGTGAAATATCTGGCCATAGTTGTCCGGATCTGTAGATCATATTGCCTTGGATGATTGAACAGATTGATTACCTTGTCTGAGTTTGCCAGATCTGTAGAATATCTTGCCTTAGATGGCCGAATCTGTAGTTTATGATGTCTTGAATGACCGGAGAGGTTGATTATCTTGCCTTCATGAACGGGATAATGTCTAAAGTTGTCGTATATGTAGACAATCTTGCCTTATTTGGTCGGATCTGTAGACTATCTTGCCTTGGATGACTGAATAGGTTGATTATCTTGTCTTAATTGGCTGGATCTTGACTAAGTTATATATGTGAACTGTCTAGCCTAGTTTACTAGAGCTGTAGACTATCTTGCCTTGGATGACCGAATAGGTTGATTATCTTGCCTTAATTTGCTGGTTCTTACATAAGTAGTATATGTGCAATATCTGGCCTTAGGTGACTGAATCTGTAGACTATCTTGCCTTAGATGGCCGAAAACGTTGATTATCTTGCCTTTATTGGTTGGATAATGCCTAAATTTAGTGTCTATGTAGACTATCTTGCCTTAATTCGCCGGATCTGTAGACTATTTTGCCTTAGATGTGTGAAGGGGTGGATTATCTTGCCTTCATTGGCCAGATAATGCCTATCTTTCTTGTATATGTAGACTATCTGACCATAGTTGGCCGGATATGTGCACTATCTTGCCTTGGATGACCGAATAGGTTGATTGCTATTATTATTGTTAAGTAATACCTAATTTTTAAATTTAAAGAATTCAAATGAATACACATTTTGCAAACGAATTAAAAGGATTCAAAAGAATTCAGAAGAATTTAAAATAATCCAAGTTATCCTATGAATTCAAACGAATGCAAAGGAATTTTAAGGATCCAAACGTATTCAAATAATATATATGAATTCTTGTTAATTTTATTTCAAACATTAGTGTTAAGTTATACGTAATTTTTCAATTCAATAAATTCTAAAGAATACACCAGATTTCAAACGAATTCAAATCATTCCAAAGAAATAAAGAGAACTTAAAAAAATTCACAAAATTGAAAAGAATCCAAAAGGATTCAAAGAATCATAAAAAAAATGTTCTATACATTGACAAGTGTAAAGTTAGAAGCTGAATTAGGTCGGTTGCCTTTGCTTTTTGAGTAAGAATAAGTAATAAATTTTTTGTAAAAAGATAAAATAAATGTAAAGCATGTAAAACGTGAATAAATCTTTGAATTCTTTATTTTTTGTTAAGTATTGAGTGATTCTTTATGTTTAACTTGAAGAATTTCAAACGGATTCAAAGAATACACATGAATTCTTCTTATATTTAGTTGCTAATATTCTTGGGAAGTAATACGTAATTTTTGAATTCGAGCAATTTAAAGAAATACACATATTGCAAACGAATTAAAAGGATTCAAAAGAATTCAGAAGAATTTAAAAGAATCCAAATTATGCAATGAATTCAAACGAATTTTTAATTTTAGCTCGTATTTTTTAATTTTAAGTAATACTTAATATCTGCATTTGAAAAATTACTGAAAATGGAAAGCATTCAACAGAATGCAAACAATTCAAAATAACTTGAAACCGTCTAAATATACAAAATAATTTAAAGAATTTAGAAGAATTAAAAATAATTATAAGAATTCAAGAGAATTCAAAAAAGTTCAAAAGCATTCAAAAGCATTCAAAAGCATTCAAAGGAATTCAATACATTCTTAAGATTCAAAAGAATCCAAAGAATAGACATATATTCAAAGAAATCAAACGAATGGAAAAGAATTTAAAGGATCCAAATGTATTCAAATAATACGAATGAATTCTTGTTAATTTTATTTTAAACATTAATGTTAAGTTATACGTAATTTTTGAATTCAATGAATTCTAAAGAATACACCAGATTTCAAACGAATTCAAATGATTCAAAAGATTCAAAAGAATTTTTTTTCTAAACATTCAAAAAACAAATTTTTGAATTTAATAAATCCAAAAGGATTCGAAAAATATTTCCAAAAAATTTAGGAATTCAAAGAATCAAATAGAATTTAATGTATTCAAAAGATTAAAAAAAAATAGATATGCAATTGAAGAATCCTAAATAATTCAAAACAGTTTAAAGAATGTAAAGCACATTCAAATAATTCTATGAATGCAAAAGAATTTAAAGAATTTCAAACAGACTATTATAATAGAAAGATTTAAAGATGGTTCAAAGAATTCGACAGATCTTAACGAATACAATATAATTCAAACGAATGTAAAGAATTTAAAGATTTTAAAACACTGTGGAGGATTTAGAGAATTAAGGAGTATTCAAGAAATATAAAGTAATTAGACACTTTTCGAAGAATTCAAGTGATTTCAAAAAGTTCGGAAGGTTACAAAGAATTCGCAAGAAGCAACTAATTACACTATCAGAGAAACCTGGGGTTTCGTAAATTATAAGGTGGCAGCACATGCCTGGGCATTTTTTTATTCTGACATGCAGTCACATTACAAAATTCAAACTTCTATCGTCGTTACCGACTGAGTCCGTACGAAACCGGAAGGGCGCTTTTCCTAGCGACTACAACTGCGAGGTGGCGCTCGCATCTTATTCTGAAGTTGCTGTCTCAATATTCAAATAAATTGAAATACAAGGCTCTGTGGTGAAAATTGCAAATATTAAAAAATAATATTTATCAATAATATAACAACCTTAATTGACCCAACAGACCTGTCCCATAATAATACCCATCATTTAAGAACAAATTAGCACGATATTTTAATTTCTTTATTTTCAAATTGGGGGAAAAAATAACATAGGACACACATGAGTCCTAAATCACATGTCCTAAATCTTTTTTAATTTAAAAGAATTTTTATATCCCGTTACATTATTTTGAAATTCATTAAAATCCTTACAAAAACTTGAAAATATTTTATAATAACACAATGATACGTAAACTCTTTTGACATTTCTTGAGATTTTCTAACATAATTTAATATAATTTGGAATCATTAAAAACTTGTGCAAAGGGAAATTGAGGAATATGTCAGAATATTAGTGAATATTTAGGGATATTTCGGAAAATCAAAATATTTGAGATTATAGAGTATATCAAGAATACCAAGAATATCTAAAAATATTAAAAGAAAGCTTGTATGGAAATATTTAGTGAATGTATCAGGAATATTGCAGTGATCGACCTGTCATCATCACAGAAAAAACGAAAGATAAAGTTTACATCGATTTCAGGCGAAAGATTCGACGCTATCTATCGTCATTTGAATTCATTAAATTTGAGAGAAATGGAGATTCTCATCTGTCAGCTGCTTTTTGCGCTTTTTTCTCAATGGTACAAAATAAGTTCGAATTCACCTACAATAGTGTAATTTATTTCGGAGGAGATATATTAGTAAGAAGAAATTAGTAAGAAGAAATTTTGTTCGTATTTTTCGTTGTTGATTCTATATGTTTCACCGAAATTTTCTCAGTTCAGCATGATGCAGTTGAAGAGTTCAGAATTATTTTCCTAGCCTCGGTGAAACTTTCACCGAAATATGTTTCTTTTTTCACCGTTGTCTTTCCTGCAACAAATTTGAACTTTTTTCTGTGTTTTTTTAAATCTTATATCTCGATTTATAGCTCGAATTCGCTTACACCAAAGATGAGGTAGGAGATTGCCGCTCTAATTGAATAAGCGAATATCAGACAGTGTGAAAAATATGCGCTGATAACTGCGACCTCTTTAGTGCTGCCACTAAGAGTTACTTTGAAGGCGCCAGTTGCGCGTCGGTAAATGACGAAAGTTACCATTAGCGCAAACTGCACAATTATTTAGCTCCAGAGTCTATTATTTTTATTTGTTATATGAAAGATAAACATCTTTGATTATATTATTGTTTATTGTTTTTTATTAAATATGCAGAATTGAGAGCCAAATTTTATTTTAATGATGATATGTCACGTCCCGTGACGTATATATATTTTAATATATTTATTTATATATTTGCATGATTATAATAATAAAGTCTTAATAAATATAGAGCAAATATTGTGACAAAAAGTTGTAAGCTGACGAGAATAAGTATAGTCAGAACATTGTAAGTAGTAGCATATAGAAAATAGATATACTCAGCACGTT
>NC_046663.1:139769172-139778458 GCF_010883055.1 Belonocnema kinseyi
TATTCGTGACGTATGCATATACAGCGACGTAAACCAAAAGTACTAACGTGGGCCACTACGCAGAGGTCATATTAGCAGTTCTTGCAACCTGGACCTTTAGTAATCGTCAATTATAATAAATCACTGATAAGCAATGTTTATAGTCAGTTCTAAAATTCCTTTTGTTTAAACTCCTTGGCCTACAATAAATTTTATCCTTTTATTTTAAGGTATTGGTCAAGGACTAAACTCGTCTTCCGTCATCTTCGTGCTTTGTATACATTCTACTTTACAATTGTTTACAATAAATTACTTTCAAATATCATTATAGGCTACTCTTTCCTCTTTCCTGTGCGAGATCTTCAATCTAAACTGAAACGAGGAATCTAATTAAAGGGGGAGTATTTTACGGTGTTCATGATGTAACATACAACCTTTTTATGGTGCATCGGCCGGGGAACCAAAATAAAAGAGAGCCAATATATGATTGATTTAAAATAAATTCTTCTCATAAACATTTTTTTTAGCACAAAGAACTTGATCAAAGACAGGCAATTTATATTATTTGTTTATCATTACTTTTTAATGTGTGCGAATTTATAACAATTGCCATATAAAAAACCTATAGATTTAGGGAGTTGTCTACAAAATATAACTAGAAATTTGGCGAAACTAAATCCTCAATTAGCTCAGGAGGTAGATTTTTATAAAAAAGGGCTTGGTAAGAAAAATACAATTAAAAAAAATAAAGAATTAAATAAATTAGACGTGGAATTCGGTAGTGATACATTTGAAAATAGTGCTTTTGATTGCTCCGGAAATATTACCTTAGTTAACACAGATTTGAGTTTAATTAGTGGTCCTTTAGATCAAAATAAAACTTTAACTTCATATGACATCATAGATTACCAGACCAATATTAAATCATTGTTAAGTTCAACGCTTTCCCAACAAAATAATAGGGAAATACAAAAATAGGCCTCAATTCAGAATTTTAATCGCGAATCGATCATAAGCGAGCAACATAGTGACGACGTAGCAAGTGACGAAGACTTGACGAAAACAATAAATATGACATTACCAACCAATCAGTAAGTTTCCCTTCGCGACGCGCTTGAAATAATCCCTATTTTTGACGGAAGTAACATCCCTTTAGCCCATTTTATAGAAGGATGTACAGAGGCAAAAGCCATAATTCCTACACAGGCTCATGAGAATCTTGCTAGATTAGTTAGAAGTAAATTAACTGGAGAAGCGCGAAAATGCATATTTGGAAATACTTTTCGAACCTTAGATAAATTAATTGAAAAACTGAAAAAGGTTTATGCCCCCGCAAAAAGTGTATACCAGCTGCAAGGAGAGCTAGGTAATATATTAATGTGAAATAAGGAAAACGTGATATCATACGCTGCGCGAATAAAAGAATTAGCGGATAGGATCGAGAACGCGCATAAATTAGGCAATGATGGTGCTACAGATGATACATTTAAAGCAAATTTAGAAGATGATGTTAATAAATGTTTTAACAGGGGATTACATTCAGAAATAGAAATAAGATTAAAAGATAATGTAGGTAAAACTTTCAACACTCTTATCAACGAGGCTCTCGAAATTGAAAGAAAGTTTAATGCCTGTTTAGAATTGCGAAAAAATAAGACAAATAAATCTTTAGAAGAATAATCAAATTCGCGAGTTAATGGAATTCCGCACAAAATCCAGATTTTGCGCAACGGCAGAATCTAAACCTTAAACCAGGACAAAATTCAAATTTTAGACATGAATCAAATAAAAATTTCGGTACCCGACACAATCAAAACTTTGGATATCAACAGAATCAAAATTTCGCAAACAGGCAAAATCCAAATTTAAGATTAGGGCAAAATCAAAATGTTAGACTCAAACAGAATCAGAATTTTGAGCATGGAAAAAGTCGAAAGCGAAACAATTTTGAAAATGCAAATAATCGACAGATCCATCAATATCCGACCCAAGAATCTAAAATTATTTGCAACATTTGTAATAACCCTGGTCACATCGCTATAGATTGTTATAAAAAATAGGTATTTACAAAACCGAAGCGGACCACAAAGCTCTTAAAATTATACGCAGAGCCAGCAAAACTCCAACGCCCAATAAAACTCAATACCCAATGGGTATTGAGATTAATAGGAATTAATGATTTACCTGTTTATACTCTAGGTTAAATTAAGGACGCGATACTTGGATTTTTAACTATATTAAATATAATTCCTGATAATGCACCAGTAGATAAAGATGGTGTCTTGGGCTCTGAATTCTTCCTTAATAATAAAGTAAATATAAATTATACATATGAATGTATTCAAATTAATGATGCAACTTATCCTTTTGAACAAACTGGCATTATCACAATCCCGGCACGAACAATTTTTGATTATTATGTTAAAATAGAAAATACGGAAAAGGCAGAGGGTTATATACCTCAATTATTAATTGGAGAAGGAATTTTTGTGGGTCAAGCCATGGTAAAAAATGGTGGAGGTAAGGCCTATGTCAAATATGCAAATATAAATGAGCAACCCGCTAAAATATCAATTCCCAGTGTTAAATTACAAGATTTTGAACAATGCGAATTCAACAATTCAGCAAATGAATTCTAATTTTTCCAACGATAACAATGATAAAAACCTACCTAATTTAATATTAAATAGTTTTTTGAAATCCAATGAAAATTCTAACCATTCTTGCAAAATTTACAAGATCGCGGGTGAGGAAAGAGTAGAAATTATCAAAAAACTACTACGATTAGATAATTTAAATATGGAAGAATGTGAGCAGGTTGAAAAATTAATAAATAAATTTGCAGATTGTTTCCATATTCTGAGAGAATACTTAGAACCTACAAACATACTTCAACACTCAATACCACCAACAGATGATTGTCCTATTTTTTCACGATAATACCGATTCCTCCCAGTCCACAAAGAAGAAATCATTCGCCAAGTGGATGAATTATTAAAGAATAATGTATTAAAACCTTCACAATCACCTTATAATACACCAATCTGGATTGTTCCAAAAAAGCAAGACTCACAAGGGAAAAAGAAATGGCGTACGGTGCTTGATTTTAGGAAATTGAATGAAAAAACAATTGGTGATTCATATCCTCTACCAAATATTCATGATATTTTAGACCAGTTAGGATACGCTCGTTATTTTTCTGTTTTTTATTTTCTGCCTTTTGGTTTAAAAAATGCACCAGCAACCTTTCAACGACTAATGGATTTAGTTCTAACGGGACTTCAGGAAACGGAACTTTTTGTTTATTTTGATGACATAGTGATTTATGCAAATACTTAAGAAGAACATGAATCAAAATTTTATGAACTTATAAGTTGATTACGAAATGCGTATCTTAATTTACAACTCGACAATTGCAAATTTCTACGACACGAAGTAGGATATTTGGGACACATAATAGATCAAGACGGAGTGCGACCTGATCCAAAGAAAATCATGGCAGTGAAAGATTTTCCAACTCTTAAAAATGAAAAGCATATAAAACAATTTTTAGGGTTAGCAGGATATTACCGTAGATTCATAGAAAATTTTGCTAAGATAGCAACCCCAATAAACCAGCTCCTTAAAAAGAACATATCATTTAATTGGACTGAAAAACAGCAACAAGCGTTTAATATTTTGAAGGATAAATTTTGCCAGGAACCACAATTAATACTACCCGATTTTTCAAAACCTTTCATTGTAACTACAGATGCATCAGGTTATGCGATATGCGGAATATTTTCGCAAGGTAAAATCGGTAAAGACCAACCAATTGCGTATGTCTCAAGGTCATTAACCGATACTGAACGCAAATGTGTCATATGAAAAAGATGCTTGAGCGATAGTCTACTCTGTAATATATTTTCGCCCTTATTTGTACGGACGAAAATTTACCCTCATTACAGATCACAAGCAGCTTGTTTAGTTTAAAAATTCTAAAGATCCTTGTACTCGAGTATCAAGATGGCGATTGAAGCTTGCTGAATATGATTATAACGTAGTCTATAAAGCAGGTAAATCAAATGTTAATGCGGATGCGCTTTCGAGAAACCTCGTTCTGGAAAACGATCAAACCGTAGAAACTAATATAATTTCGGTAAATAACTCAACAATTGAAGAATATAATCCTATCAATTATATGAAATCCACGAACTTCGAGAACCATACAAATTCAAATTCCGAAGAAAATATCGAATTAAACAGCGAATCTTCTGAGGAAAATATTTCGCAATTTCTTCATAATTTAATAAGTAAAGAATCACTAAATTAAATACAAAATGTAAATTATGATAGTCCAATACAAAAAATTCTCTACCGTCCAATTTTACTCTTAATTCCAAAAATTATAATGAAAGACGACCCTCTCTGTCAAACTTGGAACACTGTGGTTACAAGAGGACAAAACCAAAAATACAAAGAGCAAGCACGAATTAATGAAAAACTTAAAGATAAAGGTAAGTCACATAAGGATATTGAGGAAGAATACATAGCTGCATAGTCTGCTGTCAAAAAGGCACTAGGTAGACCCAAGAAAGCTGTGCTCACAAATCTAAGCAGCCCGCAAGCCTTGAAAAAGAGAGACAGACCAAGAAAAGAGGCAACCACTGGTGAGTCTCTAAATTTTAAACAGCAAACGCAAACAAACTTTGAACCTGAAAATGAATCTGACTCAGAGACGGAATACTCTAATTACTCAAAAAATCAAATTACAAAAAAGAAAAGAAAATTCATAAAAAGTCCAAGGCGAAGCCTGCCACACAACAAGAAGAAGAAAATGAGGATGAAGATAGTTTCTCAGCTTCAGAAGATGAGGTTTTAAAACACGAAAATTTTCCAAAATTTTCAGATAAGGACAACTTTGTTGACGAAGGAAATATTCAAGAACTTGCGGAACCAAAAAACTTTATTCCAAAAGGAAAAACGCGACAAATCCCGAAAATTTTCAGGAGACAAATGAAGATAATTTAGAAAATAATAAACCCCCTCCTTTAAATACCCAATCAAACGGACAAACATATTTACAACAAAATGTCGTTGAATGTCGTGATCAATTAACGATGGGCAAAGATAATTACGCTAATTTTGTTGCACCTGACGGTGCTCCACGGGGTAATGGATCAAGAGCTTTGTCAAAAGGTGGTATTTTGCCTAAGTTCGGCCAACTTGAGAAGGGACTCGCTAAAGAAATAAGGAAAGGACATCTGTATCATTTTTTCCTTCTGATTGAACCTGATTTTAAAGAGAATTTGTCAGGCACATTAAATAATATTAAACTTACAATACTTTCTTTGTATTCAATATCAGATAGACTGAATTTACGATCTATTAGTATCGCAAAAACTTCACAAATTAATCATACAGGTTGGAATGAAATACGTGAAATTTTAATTTCAACTTTTTTCCAAACTTCTACGAAAATTATTATATGTATGGGAATAGTTCAACATCCAACGAAGGAACAGCGAACTTGATTACCTGAAGAGACACATTCTTCAGCTTTAGGAGGACTATACAGACAGAATATGAAAATTGATATTCAGGAATATAGTCAACAGTGCTTACAGTGTCAAATTAAAAAATTAGTTCGTGTAAAAACTAAAAATCCCATGATAATAACGGACAAGCCTGGAACAGCATTTGAAAAAATTTCAATGGACATAGTTGGCCCACTTCCCCAAACAACATTAGGCAACGTAAACATCTTAACCATTCAAGATAATTTTACAAAATATGCTTTAGCTCTAGCAATTCCAGAAGCCAAAGCTTCAACAGTAGCTGATATTTAAAGAAAAAAAAAATTATATGCATTTACGGTTCCGCAAAAGCAGTTTTGACGAACCAAGGTTCAAATTTCCTAAGTAATTTAATGAAAAGAATAGCAAAACGTTTTAAAATTGAACTATTTAAAACAACAGCATTTCATTCACAATCAAACGGGTCTCTTGAACGATAACAGCATGTGTTAGCAGAATTTCTTAAACAATTCGTTTCAAAAACTTCCGAATGGGATGATTGGCTTTAATTAGCCATGTTTTCTAATAACACAAGTGTCCACGAAGGTACAAAATGTACGCCATATAAATTAGTTTTTGGAAAACTAGCTCGTCAACCATCAAATGAACCTCTATCAAGACAAGAAAAATTGCAAACTTACGACGATTATCTAACAAATTTTATAACAAAATTATATGAAATGAGAACTCAAGCGAGACAAAATTTAATTGCGGCTAAGGAAAAGTCAAAAATATATCACGATGGAAAAGTTAATCCATTAGAAATAAAAACTGGAGACAACGTATTTTTATTAATTGGAAAGGAACCCAAGAAAAAATTTGATGATCAATATAAAAGACCTTACGAAGTCATAAAAATATTAGGAAAAGGAAACGTGAAAATTGACATAAAAGGAAAACCTTCAGTAGTACACGTCAATAGACTTAAGCGTTCACATATAAAATGTTAAACCATTAATAATAATTAAACGACAACCCCTTATCATTTTAAATATTTCAGATGGATCCCATCCATTTTCAACGTATAGACTCTCTTATCGTCGTATTTATGCATCAAATTTATCTGCTTATGTTATGGCCATATTTATTCCACACGGAAATTTTCAAAAGAAATGACAGTGATATTCCTAAATAGGCACAAAACCAACAATGAATATCATGTTCGAGTCCAATTGCTGTATAAAATGTATGTAGTTATTAGTACTGGAAAAGATGAAGATTTAGTCAATCAAAATGCAGCACGAAGTCTATTAGTGGCAGTGCCAGATGGTACAGAATATGCATTAGACACATTTCGACCTTCCTTCAGTAGCGAAATATGTGAAAAATTGCAAGGACTACGTGCAATGCGCAATCTTCCATATCCTCAATTTACTACATTACATATTATAACATCAACTGAAAACTCTAGTTGGATAGCAATTTTTACTGTTCAGGATATTAAACAAACAGGAATGTCCGACTCACTTAAAGAAGCGAAAAATTTTGCTGCTTTGCAAGTAATTCATTTAATATCAAATAGAGGTCTCCTTAATTCAACTTATAGTGGAATTTTAGCGAACTCACTTCACAACTTTCATATTTCTGTGCATGACTCTTCTATGAACTTACCAAAAATTCCTGAAAACAACTCTATGAATTCTTTATAAAAAAACTCCACTCTTTCTCCTAAAACAACTCCTGAATTTACTTCTTTTGACACTGTAGACCGTTCGACAGATACTAATTTCACAAAGGAAGAAGACTAGGCAGAATTCTAAAAACCTGTTTACCAACTAAACATTTTTATGTACCCCTCGATAAGCCAGGGCTATCTGGAAAAAGTTATAAACAATGTTGTAAATGTGGATTCAGACCCCCAAATCAACATCATAAACGTTAATTAAAATTCGGTACTTCAGGTACACAACTTCAATGGAGTACTATTACGAAGAACCTACTCACACCCCAAGATATCCAAGGAAATTAACCAGATGTAACTCTATGGGAATTCTAAATCACGTGGAAATTCTTAAGAATTTCACTATCAAATATGGATTACCATTGCGACAAATGATAACTCGTCCAGATCAACATTCGCGATCACATTCGTTTTTTCTCGAGCAAGCCTCTACTTTAGAACACCTGGTAATTCAAAGCGGTAAAACAACAGAGTTAGCCATAAATAAAGCAGCATTAGGACTCCTGAAATTACTGATACAATATTACGATCTTTGTGATAAAGATGACACAGCAACATGTCCAAAGAAGATCAAGACAAAAGATCAGGAGGTTCGAACTGATCCCAGACCCAAACTGGTTCCATGGGAAAATTCTTGCCAATACTGTAATACCCAAGTACATTCTACAAAAAAATGTCTTAGGAATATCAAAAAAAAAAGGTTGATAAAGCAACGCAAATCTCGCCCCCTACTCAGTTACGAAATTCTCAATTACTGAATCGACTTCTTCGACCTTTCTCGAAACAACACTCCTAGACCTAAAATGACTCAATTATAAAAACATTGTTTAATAACATAATAACTTTTGTTTTCTTTTTACAGGATTCCGAGAAGCGCAATGAATTAAAAACTGTAAGTTTCACCTAGTATCTTCTTGATATTATTCCTAGTAATCCCATCTGATGCGACAACCTCGTACATCGATTCTATTTTTTCGAACTGATTAGGCGTTTATCTTGAGCCTATTATCGATATTCAAATCCTTTCTGAAGAATATCAATTTTTGTCCTATCTAGACGTGTTCGAACTATATAATTTCAAACATCAGATAATTGAAAACTATATTAAACTCATCGTAGGATGTACGGAGAGATCTGACGTTTGTAATGCGAGTAGTGATAAAATTAATATCAAGTCAATGACTTATCTTCTCCAAGAAATTTCGTTATTTTCCAATCAAACATAAAATATTAATAGTACTTCAATAAAAAAAGATCCATTTTTAGAAAAAGTTCAGAAGACGTTTGAAAAATTAGAAGAACATCAAGAAATTTCTCTTTACTTACCCGAAGATAATTTATTTCTTATCCCTAACCAGATCTCTCCAAAAATAAAAAATTTTCTAAAATCATGTCAAAGGTCGAAGACTTTAACGAGCAAATCGGGTTTAATGCCAAGTTCAATAATCCTGCCTTTGATAATCTAACAAAAGATCTAGAAGAGACTATTGACTCCTATACCTCTCTTTTACGACAACTTTTAGAAACACTCACGCATACAGTTACAAATTCATGGCACCCTCTATTCTTTCCCAACTCTTTCCTTAATTTCAAACTAAACCTCTCGACTTCTTTTTTTCTTTAACATTCTTCCGTTTTCAAAAATTAAACACTTTATTGTAAAAAACTATTTAGTTTTCATGTTAAGTATTCCTGTACCTACTTCAGATAAATTCCATGTATTCAAGCCGCATGCACTTCCTATTTTCTTCGACATTAATAACAAACAGACTTTGTCAATTCACCATAAACCTCAAATTTCTTACCTTGCCCTTTCATCAAATAATGCAAACTATTTTATAGCAGGCGAACAGTTTATTAAATCATACTATGAAACTGACATTGGAAACTTTTGCTGTGCCAATTATCCAATAGTCAACACTAGAGAAAATCCTCTCTGTGAAATATCAATTATCACTTAAGTTAAACCCTAGAAGTGGGACGATGGTCGTGGGGGTTAAAGCGTAGGCTTTGGACCCACTCCTTCGGCTTGCGGGTTCGATTCCCGCCTCGCACTCTGGAAGAGTCTCGG
>NC_046663.1:139778558-139783633 GCF_010883055.1 Belonocnema kinseyi
GTGTTTCTCGCACCACAGAGCATGCAGCCGTGCCATGTAACCCCGTTCACGGGCCACACTCGCATCGTAGCAGTCTAGCAAGTCGAGATTCAGTCGCTCCGTTCACCCAAAGGTCACGAGATCCCGCCGATCCATCGCATTGAATCCATTTTCATTGGCTCCCCCAACGCTAGATTGGTCGGCATTGTTGGCCGACCCATTGTCGGGAGCCCTGCGCGTTCTGTTGTTTTGAACCGCACTTACTACAACTATGTTTGGTGTTGTCATTGTTGTTCCCACGAGAAGCTAGGGAAAGAGGTTCGTCCATCCTTGTAGAGCCCCGCATGCAAGGATAAGGCTGCTTACTCTGAAAGGTCGCCTGGTATCCCAGAGTCACCGTTCTAGACACCTCACCCAGGTGCCATTCAGCTTTCGGCTTTGATTCTAGAGGAATCAAATATATATATATTCGTGACGTATGCGTATACAGCAACGTCCCAGAATGCAGAGACGTGCCTTAGGCCCTATAAAAACCGAAAGTACCAGCATGGACCAGTAGGTCATACTAGCAGTTCTAGCAACCTGGACCTTTAGTAATCGACAATTATAATAAATCACTGGTAAGCAATGTTTATAGTTAGTTCTCAAATTCCTTTTGTTTAAACTCCTTGGCCTAAAATAAATTTGATCCTTTTATTTTAAGGTACTTGCCAAGGACTAAACAATTGTTTACAATAAATTACTTTCAAATATTATTATTGGTTACTCTTTCCTCTTCCCTGTGCGAGATCTTCAATGTCAACTGAAACAAGGAATCTAATTAAAGAGGGAGTATCTTATGATCTTTATGACGTAACAGATGGACAACTATTTGAAATTTAAAAAAGTTATATGACCAACAATTAGATGTATTTAATTATTCATAAATAGACACATCTCTGATATACTCAAGAAATGAGTCAATGATCATATAATACTAAAATAACAAGTTTATATTTGTATATTAACTGATAACAGGGAGGATGGGGATCAAAGAACCCCCCGGACCTTCGGAAAAAAGGCTCCGGACATGCATAGTTTTTCATTTGCCCGATTCCCTGGCGGACCGAAGGAACTGAATGTAACCTCTACAAAGTACCCGTAAAGACGCCATTGGGTCCCCATTCGGTTCCTTTTTTAAAAACTCGAAAAACAGCAAAATCAACTTTTAAATTGTTGAATTTCGGATTCTACGTTAAGATTCCCTATAGAAGGTCACGGAATAATCGCAATAGTTTTTTTTCAACGGTTAAAAGTTTTAAAAAATAGAAGACGCATAACGCCTGTTGACTGCTACTTACAGACAATGCGTTTGAAGTGTAGCAGTCAACAGGCGTTATACGTCTTCTATTTTTTAAAACTTTTTACCGTCTGTTACGTCATAAAGACCATAAGACACTCCCCCTTTAATTAGATTCCTCGTTTAAGTTGAGATTGAAGATCTCGCACAGGGAAGAGGAAAGAGTAACCAATAATAATATTTGAAAGCAATTTATTGTAAACAATTGTTTAGTCTTTGGCCAGTACCTTAAAATAAAATGATCAAATTTATTTTAGGCCAAGGAGTTTAAACAAAAGGAATTTTAAAACTGACTATAAACATTGCTTACCAGTAATTTATTATAATTGTCGATTACTAAAGGTCCAGATTGCTAGAACTGCTAGTATGACGTCTGCGTAGTGGTAGAGAGTGAGGGGGTGTAAATTAGACTGGATGTTCCAGAAGTGGGCGGTAAACGCATACGTCACGAATATATATATATATATATACTATATGTCTCACAACGTGTTCCGTATATCTATATCTGCGTTCTCCAGTCTCCAACGTGCTGAGTATATCTATTTTCTATATGCTACTACTTACAATGTTCTGACTATATCTATTTTCGGTAGCTTACAATTTGTTGACACAATATTTGCTCTAAATTTATTAAGACTTTATTATTATAATCATGCAAATATATAAATATATAAATAAATATATTTAAATATATACGTCACGGGACTAACTACGGATAATACAAAATTATATTTTAGTGTCTTAAAATGCAAAATTACATGTTATATCTATAGTTTCTACGTGGACGGAAGCAATATGGAGTTAAGTGTCCTCTCTCATAACATTTTGTACATGCGTTCGACCATTTGTGAAGTTTTATTTTACTTGTATAAACTTGAGCATCGGCAATTATGCTCACATTTACATTATCATTAATTTTGATCTCTACTTCAGTATAATTTTCTTCGCAAAACATAAATTTTGCTACTAACGCTTCTAACATATAGTGAGCAGCATTTTGTCTCGCATCCTTTTTTGTAGATACAGGCTCACCTTCATATACAAATTTTACATTATTTTTATGTATTATGCATTTTTCCGCAAATGGTGGCAATTCGGCGTGGTGACATAATGTCTTAACAATGAAAATAGGTTTCGAAAAATCATATTCGTGCTTATTTCATTAAGGCTTTGTACAACTGAAGATTTCGAGAGGTTCCTTTCCATTGCCATGTTATCTGTAAAAGAGAAACATCAATCTTTTGATTTGTAGATAACATGGCATTGGTAATTAATTTAAATTACATGGTGTCATGGTAGATGATTTTTATTCGACCAGTAGTTAGAGAAACTAGTTCCTTTTAGTTTATTATTTATTCTTCATTTTTATACAACATATCGCAGATTTTAAAGTAAAATTTATTCACATATGCAGCGTTGCAACAATAATATTGAATTCGTATTTAAAATATGAAAATCGTATTTATCGATAATAGCATTACGTTAGGTAGCAAAATTTACATAATTTTAGCACTAAATTAAAAAAAATGTATTTTTTATTTTCAATTATCAAATATTAGTATCTGGTTTGCTTTTTTCGAACATATTGGACTATGTAAAACGATCTCATTTATCATTGTTTATTGTTTGAATGTAGAGCGCGTACAAAGAATTCCGTAATAAAAAGTGACATACTCTTTGAGTATGTTAGTTTTAACATCCAAATCCACTTACAGATTCGTATCGGTCACAATTCTGTGCCCGACTGCGAACTACAAATAATTGTTTTTGCAGACGCAACAGTAAAGAAGGTGTGGGGATTCGGATGCTAAATGAGGGTCGATTAGTTGTGCGCAATCTGATTGTTCCGTTTTTTCAATCTTTGTGTCATAGCACTCCTTGCAAATAAAAGTACCATATCTTCTGTGTTGATAGGTCATTGGTATACCTATCAACACTATGCAACAAAAGAAACCCATCAACTCAGCAATTATATTTAAATCGACTTGAAAAGTTGTCGTTATCATGTCTGCTCTGTCTGCTTCTAATGGAATTTTTTCGGTTGGGGGCGTCATTTCTGAAGAGAAATATAAATTTTTTTTATTTGTCAGAACATGCATTAGATATATATTTTTATTTTTATGTATTAGAAGAAAAGAAGAGAAAAAGAAGAAAGAGAGTTATATAAAGAGGGGGATTAAAACAAATTATGAATGGTCTATTACCATAACGTCTTCGTTTCTTAAAATGACCTTCCAGCTAACCAGAAATTCTTCGATACATAACAAACATTCACTTGACTTGCATCGTGGTTTAATTATTTCCACGCCGCATTTATGGCATTCAGTGCGAATATTAAACTTAGCCATAGAATGCCATTCTAAATGAAAGTCTAATTCTTTCTGTTCTCCTTGCGTTAATGTTTCAAAACAAAAAGGTCAGAAACGTTTCATTGTTTTATTATTAAAATAAATAAAAACGCCTGTTGGTTTCATCTCTAAACAATAATTATTAATCAAGTGACCGTGAAAAATAGGATGGTTGCTTGGAAGAACGCCATCTACAAATCTCGAGTTGGTAAATGCTAGTTCTTTTGCAGTCGAGATCATTATCCTACAAAATTTAAAAGGAAAATCCAATTTTACGTAAATTTCATGAAACAGGTATGCATTAAAATTAAAAAATTGGATGTAATTAAACTACTTTTAAAAAAACTAGTGAAATTATGTAGCTTCCCATCAGAAAAATAATTTTTACATTGACAAAAGTAATTATTTTGCAAGAACTATTCTTCTAATAGTATAGAGAAGGATAAAAAAGAAATATTTTTAAAAGTTTGTATGGAAAGTTTACAGTTGCCGTTTAATGGCTACTTAAAAAAAGTTGTATATGTTATGTGGTCCGGGATGGATTTTTTTCCGGGAAGTGTAATAAAACTAAGTCCCGTCGATTGAGATAATGTGAATATAACGGGAACGGATATCTTAGGATTTTAACGACAAAATTAGTAGTTAACTTGAAGAAGAGAAAATGCAGGAAAAAGATTGGTTGAAAAGTCGTAAAATTTTGAGATTTGGTTTTTCGGGGATATCATATTTTGATCAATATTCAGAGTTCAGTCTAGCAGAGTTTTATCGTGATTATAAAGGAGAAAAAATAAACAAACCACGAGTCCAGATCAATTAGATTCTTTTTATACTGATGGTTTTCAATTTTTTGAAAGTTCTTTCGATTTTAATGAGATTGTACGAGATTTGGAAGAGATAAATGGTGAGATAATGGACAAAAATAGGATAGAAAGTCTGCCGGTGACTAATTTTGTCATCACGGCAATTTCAAGCATTGATAAAGAACGAATGAACCATTTATTCCGCAATGTAGAAGATGAAAAAATAACTTTATTCCTCCAAAATATGAATATTGAATGTCCAGATGGAGTTTTATTTATCAAGCAGGAGTTTTATCGTGTTTCCAATGAAAAAAAAAAATAAGAAAAAGTAAGCTTATAAATTTAATAATAATTTTCAAAATATTATTATATAATGGTTATAGAATTTTATTTTTTGAATTTGATTAATTTTAGCTTGCAAATTTTAAACTTATTCGCCGGTTGAAGAATGGACAAAGAAAATTTTTTTTAAATATGGACATGCCGTTGGAACAATTAGCCGTAAAAATTCCAGTTACTGTCGAACACCCACCCAAACCAGAGGAGGTCGAAGTATTTTGGAGAGAAGTCTACGAAGTTCAGCATAGACTGGACGAAGACTCAGAAAAT
>NC_046663.1:139783733-139804261 GCF_010883055.1 Belonocnema kinseyi
TACCGCGATTTCGCTGGAAGCGGGTGCAATTTTTCAGATTAGCACCCGCTCCCAGCGAAATCCTGCGGTTGTCCTTATGACAAATTTTTAATTATATATATACTATACGTCTCACAACGTGTTCCGTATATCTATATCTGCGTTCTCCAGTCTCCAACGTGCTGAGTATATCTATTTTCTATATGACACTACTTACAATGTTCTGACTATATCTATTCTCGTCAGCTTACAACTTGTTGGCACAATATTTGCTCTAAATTTATTGAGACTTTATTATAATAATCCTGCAAATATATAAATATATAAATAAATATATTCAAATATATATACGTCACGGGACTAACTACGGATAATACAAAATTATATTTTAGTGTCTTAAAATGCAAAATTACATGTTATATCTATAGTTTCTACGTGGACGGAAGCAATATGGAGCTAATTGTCCTCTCTCATAACATTTTGCACATGCTTTCGACCATTTGTGAAGTTCTATTTTACTTGTAATCGCAATAGTTTTTTTGCAACGGTAAAAAGTTTTAAAAAATAGAAGACGTATAACGTCTGTTGACTGCTACACTTCAAACGCATCGCGTGTAAGTAGCAGTCAACAGACGTTATGCGTCTTATATTTTTTTAAAGTTTTTACCGTTGCAAAAAAACTATTGCGATTATTATTCCGTAATTTTGCTGTTTTTTCGAGTTTTTAAAAAAGGAACCGGATGGGGATCCTATGGGGTCTTTCTGGGTACTTTGTAGAGGCTTTATTCGGTTCCTTCCTGGCGGACCGAAGAAACTGAACGGAGCCTCTACAAAGTACCCGTAAAGATCCCATTGGGTCCCCATTCGGTTGCTTTTTTAAAAACCCGAAAAAACAGCAAAATCACGGAATAATAATCGCAATAGTTTTTTGCAACGGTAAAAAGTTTCAAAAAATATAAGACGCATAACGCCTGTTGACTGCTACTTACAGGCGATGCGTTTGAAGTGTAGCAGTCGACAGGCGTTATACGTCTTCTATTTTTTTAAACTTTTTACCGTTGCAAAAAGCTATTGCGATTATTCCGCGACCTTCTATAGGGAATCCGAATTTCAACAATTTAAAAGTTGATTTTGCTGTTTTTTCGAGTTTTTAAAAAAAGGAACCGAATGAGGACCCAATGGGGTCTTTACCGTTACTTTGTAGAGGCTCCAGTCGGTGCCTTCGGTCCGCCAGGGTTGCCTGACGGCTCAGTTTTTTCTGCAACATGAATTGTGTCAATTAAAATTTTCAATTAAGTGATTTTATTTTATGAGAGAATTTTGTTTGAAATGTTTCGAAACATTATTGATCAAGGAGAGAATTTTAATTGTAAATTAATTCTTTAATATTAGGAAATAACTCTGTTCTTAAAATGTTGCTATCGCAGTATATACAATTTGTAAACTTTTTCAAACTTTGAAAGAGATAAAAAAAATGAAATACATAATGAAGAAAAAACATGAATCTAGAAGAGTCTAGGAGAGTTGAGAATTTTTTTAGGAAAACTGAACGATTTGAAAAGATATTTAGAAAAATGGTTTAGAAGTTTAGAAAAGGTCTTAAAATAATTTAAAATTTGCAAAATTTTAAATGATTTGAAACTTTCTATAAATTTTAAAATGATTTTTACCAATTTTATAAAATTTCGAGTATTTCGAAAAAAATGGTAGAAGCTTTTTAAAAATTTTGAAGGAATGAAATTTTGTTAAGATTCCTCTGAAAGTTTCTAAAAATCTCGAATTTTTAAGGCAATTGTAAAAATGTAATTTTTGACTTAAAAAATTATTCATGAATTTTAGAATTTTTAAGACATTATGAATATTTGAAAACTGCAATAGTTTTTCGAAAATTTATTAAAAAAGAATCATTTCTTCAAGTCTTCTGAAAGTCCTAAATATCTTTTAAGCTGACTAACTTTTCCTAATATTTTGTGAATCCAAACAAAAAAAAAATACAGATCTTACCTTTCGAGAAGCTAATTTTGTTGATCAAAATATCAACCTTACGCTTATGGGACACGAGAGTTGAAATAGTAGATAATAGTTACTCAATGAATTTTTTATTGTTCATAGCTTACAATATGTCTTGTTAGTTCAGGGAGTCTGCAATCTGAAGCTATTTATATTTTTCCAGTGAGAGAGAGAGAGAGACAACCAAATAAATTTCTGTTCGACACAATTTATTATAAACTGTGAACTAAAAATAGAACAACGTAAAACTGAAGAAATTATAAAAAATCTCGTTTCGTCAACACGAATCTCTCTCGGCTTGATGTATGATCGCTCGCAAAACTAATGCGATCTAAGTATACTAATAGGGCTGAGACAGATGTTTTCTTATGAATTTTCAAAAATTATCTCATTCCAAGCAATTTTAAGTCAAAAACATTAAAAACTTAAACATTAAAATTTTTTATCAAACACTTTTTAAATTAAAAGTTAAATTATTTTAATTTTGAATCGTTGCAAATGAATAACTGTACAATTGTTATTATACATAGAAAATTTTTTTATTTTAAATCTTTTAAAACATTTTATAAAATTATATTTTCTTGTTGAAAAATGACTTTAAATATTTCCAGGTACATCCAAAAAAATTCATGATCTTGAAATCTTTTAAAATGCCTAAGAACCCACCAAATTTTGTATTAAAATCTTTAAAATCTACATTTTCTTTTAAATGTTTTAGAATCTTTACATTATTATTTTTACAGTTTTGGAAATTTTTAAAAATCTTTTCAAATGTTCTTTTGAAATTAATTTTTCAAAGTAAAAAATTTTTGTCAATTTTTTTCCGTTTGCTTGTGAAAAAAACAGCCACCTACATGTCACTTGGGTACTACTATCGGCGAGAAAATTCGAGTCCTCTGGCTTTGACGTTGAAAAAGTTGGGGAAGAAAAAATCGCAGCTTAATGAAGGAAGAATAATTTTGAAGGTGCAAATGTTGTACGTTATTGAGCCGAAAAGCAATATTGTAAACAAATTTTTGTAGCTTGCAGATCTAAAAATGTGATACAAAGTAAGGAAATTTGACAGCTTTTAAAGACATTGAACTTTGGAGCATACTTTTTTATAGAAAAAATAACATGAAAAATCTGAAAAAATTCCGAATAGATTGCCGTCGAAAAGTTTACCAAATATAAATAATTGTTCATTGTTTGTACCTAAATATGCAACTAAATTATCTTCAGTTCTGATAAAGATAATGAAGTTATTTAAATTGGAGGTAGTTAGTTGAACTATCTGTAATAATTTACAATTTGAAGGAAGTATGTGCTTCTTGTTGTCTTCGTGCAAATTGCGACATTTGAAGTCAGTTTTTTATATAGGAAGACAAGTGCGACAGCCGAGCGTGGTGCCGTTTTTTCAGGGGATCAGCCTGGGTTTTCCTCAGCACGTGCTTCCAAAGGAAGCACGGCTTCGACCAGGGCCGTGCCCCTTGAACTGTGATGCCCCTCGAACTGCAATTAACATTTTCATTCATGAAATGAAATTTGACTTAATGCTTACGGTTACATTATTTATTTTTTAAATGTTTTTTCTATAAGATTCGTCATTTTAGTTGACAATTTATCTCTTTGCTAATTTCTTTATTAAGAGTTGTTGTTTGAAAATTTGTAGTTTTTTTTTTTAGATTTGCCAGTTTAGTTCTCAAGTCATCCCTTTTTTCATCTCTGTAGTTACAGTTTCTGTTTAAAAAATGATGTTTTCTAGTTGAGAATATAAGTAACTGTTTGAAAAGTAATCCTTTATGTTTAAAATGTTACCGTTTACTTTTTTATTAACATACTTTGTTTGACGATTTCACTATTCTCTTTAAAAATTTTGTTTTGTTAAACTTAAAAGTTTTCTGCAAAATTAAAATCGTGTTTTTGTGGAAAAGTAAAAAAGTGCATGTTGTATTGGGAAGAAATATTGACCTTTGAAATTTAACTGTTTCGAAAATAATTCGTCCTTCCAAATTCACACTTGAACAATTTTGTTTAAAAATGCTGTGTTTTCGGTAAAAATAGTTTTTTTAATTCATCTTCTTGGCGGACAATTCTTTTTTGGATGGAATTTTCATTTTTCAAATTGCGTTCCTCTATTTAAACATAAAATACATTTCTTGGCTGATTTACAGTTGTCTATACATTTTTGAAAGTCGAAGATATTGTAAATATGTATGACTTATGAGGACAACGTAAGGAATAAATTATTATTTCTTGTGAATACTTTAGATTTTCACGAAGAATGACTTTTATTATATAATGGCCTAAGAATGTACTACAAACGACAAACTACTGGTAATAGCACAATGTATAATGAACAGCGGCAGGGACCTGACCTCCTGTTAAAATTTATTGGTGCATCATGGAGTTGCTGGAGTTTACAGCTTATTATATTTATCATTTTATTGCTCTGTTTTCCTATTTGACAGGTTTCACGAATATTTTCTCCCACTATTTTCTGTCAACTTATTCCGGGTAGGTTTTGGGGAAAAGCGTTTGAAAATTCAGTAGTTGTCGAGAAATTCGCGAAGAAGCATCATTTCTTGCAATTAAATTCTGTAAAAAATGATTAACGTTGATGTAAAACGATTTGTGATTAAAGACTGCGGTGGTAGAGGTGATTGTCTATTTAAATGTTTAGCTTACAAACTACCAGATAACAATCACGAAGGTGTTCGTAGTAATGTGGTGAAATTCGTTACCGACAATTGGAATGTAAACGGAGAGTACAGACATTTGGTTGACAGAGTTTTGGATATAAAAAATCGCAGATTGTACTTTCAATACATGAGTTAGTAGTATGCCCATGACAGTTCGGGGGCAGGGTTTGGTTCCGAGCTAAGCGTCGGTAAAACAGTGACCGGTCATTTACCGACAGATGATAATGGTTCATGTCCGTGATAAGATGTCACCAGTCGATAAGTTGATACCGGCAACAGATGGCGCCATCATCAAGTCAGTTACATTGTCAGGAATTTCAAATTTGTAACAGGATGCGGAAAAACAGTTACCGACGTCGGGTAAACGGTTTACCTTCGACGCCGGGTAAATGGTTTACCGACATGTCGGATGAGGTTGATACCAGAGGTTTCATGCTTTCCTTGCATGTGCGCGGACGTTATGTATGGGGCCTTACATTTACCGACAGACGATAATGTTTCGTGTTCATGGTTAGATGCCACCAGTCAATAAGTTGTTACCATCAATAGATGGCGCCATCGATAAGTCAGTTAAATTGCTGGTAAATTCAAGTTCACACGTGGGGAATTCAAATGGTGCATGGGGCTAGGGGAACCCCAAGTAGGGGTAAGGGTTCAATAAATGGAGACATCAGATCGGAGTGCATTCATTCTATTGTGCGATTGGGTGCAGTGAAAGTGAATAGAAAATAAAAAAAAATGACCCTCGATGAGCTTTGCGTGAACATAAGGCCTTTAAAATAAACACTGTGCTTAATGCATATTATTTAAAGATTGGTAAGGAGGATCTTGACGTGAAGAACTTCAAATCAAAAAATGAAGAGATATACGTCACCACGAATTTGAAATTATGGTTTCCCAACAACGCAAGATACCCTATCTTAACTCAAATGGAGGAGTTCCAAGAGAAAGACTCTGGATGGACCTTACATTCTATAGTAAAATTAGAAGTGAATATTAACAAACTAAATCCCATAAAAGGTAGCTCATACATTGATCTTCCTGTACAGATCAAGAGAAAAAAAGCATGTGTTAACGTGCAAAATACGAATGACAACGAGTGCTTTAAGTGGGCTATATTATCAGCCATGTATCCACCTAACAGGAAAGATATTGCTAAACGCGTATCCAGCTACCAGCAGTGCAAGGATGAATTAAACTTTACTGGAATAAATTTCCCCGTAGCAGTGAAAGATGTATCAAAATTTGAAACACAAAATGGCATTTCGGTGAATATTTATGGCTTGATTAAAAAGAAGCAAAAGTTGACAGTCGTTCCTCTTCATCTAACCTTACAGGTGAGGCAAAATCACGTAAACCTTCTTCGAGTTGAAGAGGAATATGTGAATGATGGCAGCAGTGACGAAGAAGAAGACAACAATCAACAAGCTAGCAGACCCTAGTCTTTTAACTTCTTCCACTATGTATGGGTTAAAGATCTTTCTCAATTAGTTAGCCGCCAGCTATCGAAACATTATGGAAGAAAATATATCTGTGAACGATGTTTACACTACATTTCCAGAATAGAGAAATTGGTAGTTCATAGCGAACATTGTAAAAAAGTGAATGATTGTAAAATAGTGCTACCAAAACCTTGTAGGAATATCATTGAATTCAAAAATTTTAAGTACAGAGAAAAAGTACTCCTCATTATCTATGCCGATTGCGAGTCCTTATTAATACAAAGTAATGACGTACAAAAACAGAGAAAAAACACTAAGGTATTTCAAAACCATGAAGTTTTTGACATCGGGTACTTGTTTAAGTGCAGCTACAATGATTCACTATCATTCTACAACTTCTGTCCTGAAGGTGTCGAACCAGCAAAGTGGTTTGCTCTGGAGTTACAGTTAATTGCAAATAACTGTGAGGAAATATGGACATCTCCAGTTCCGATGCATAATCTTACACCAAGGCAACAGGAAGCTTTCTTTAAGGCCACTGCTTGTCACATCTGTCAGAAAGCCCTGCATCCTCCGATGAAGAAGGTCCGTGATCACTGTCACCTGACAGAAAAATATCGAGACCCCGCACATGAACACTGTAATCTAGCTTACCAAGATTCCAACATCATACCTGTTGTGTTCCACAACTTGAGTGGGTACGATGCTCACTTTATTATCCGCGACATTGTCGCACAATTTAAAGGAAAAGTAAAAGTTCTGGCATTAAACAAGGAAAAATACTTCTCTTTCACAAAATATGTTCAGGGAACACAGATAAAATTCCGATTCATAGACTCATTCAGATTCATGGCATCATCCTTGAAAAGTTGGCTGATGTATTTGAAAATTTCCGAGAACAATCTCTCATAGCTTACGGTCTTGATCCAGCACATTACTACACGACTCCTGGCTTCACATGGGACGCCATGCTCATATATACAGGGGTAAGATTGGAACTACTTACTGACGATGATATGCTATTGATGATTGAGAATAGTAAAAAAGGTGGAGTGAATCAATGCCCCAACCGATACGCCGTTGCCAACAACAGGTATATGATAGTTTCCAATGAAAGGGTTCAATGGTTGGGCAATGGTACAACCCCTTCCTTACGGTGGTTTCAAGTGGGTTAAAAATTTGAAAAATTTTGATATTAATGTTCCAGATGGTTCACCTGTTGGTTACATTCTAGAAGTTGATTTGTACAATCCACCTGAGTTTCACGCTGAACATAATGATTTACCATTTTGACCAGAACACTCGAAACCACCAGGTTCCAATCAGGAGAAGCTTCTAACTTCTCTTCCATTAAAAGAGAAGTACGTTCTCCATTACCGGGCTCTCAAACATGCTTTTGCTAACGGTCTTGTATTAATCAAAATTCACAGAGTACTCAAATTCAATCAGTCAACATGGCACAAGAGTTACATAGATTTTAATACTGAAAAGCGAGCATAAGCTAAAAATGAATTCGAAAAGAACTTGTACAAATTGATGAATAATACCGTTTACGGTAAGACGATGGAGAATGTACGAAAGCATGTAAACGTGAAACTCGTGGCAAAGTGGGAGGGTAGGTATGGAGCAGAAGCCCTCATAGCTAAGCCGAACTTCCACAGTCGAGCAATTTTGACAGTGCTGAATGTGTCTAAAATCCTAATTTTAGATTTCCACTATGGTTACATGCGTAAAAAATATCGTAACAACTGCAAACTCCTATACACTGACACGGACTGTTCTACTTATGAAGTTAAGTGTCAGGATATTTATGCTGACATGAAGGAAGGTATGAAAAAGAATATTCAACAATTCGATACATCAGATTACCCTCGAGATAATGTTTTTGGAATGCCGCAAAGAAACAAGAAAGTTTTGGGTTTAATGAAAGACGAATTTAATGGTGAAATAATCACGGAATTTGTTGGTTTGCGGAGTAAGATGTACAGTATTCGTGTGAATGGTGAGGACTTTGTTAAAAAAGCCAAAGGTGTAAAAGCAGCCGTTGTAAATAAAAGTATTACCTTCGACGATTACACCGAATGCTTGCGAAATTTGAGTATCCAATCCAGAACGCAATATGTAATCAGGTCAAGACTACACAACGTCGAAACAATTGAACAACAAAAGATTGCACTAAGTCCTTATGACGATAAGCGATACTTACTTCCAAACAGTGTAGACATCTTTGCATGGGGTCATTATAGAATCAGCGCAATGGATGTCGATGATGTTTTAAGAGATAGTGACGAAGAATTGCTAGATCTTCTAGTAAAACGTTAGGCTTAAGTTGTAAACGATTGTAAGTAGTAGGTATAAGGGTCATATTGAATAAAAATAAGATATATGTATATATAATTCACTTTTTTATTTATCGAAAACCTTACATCTAGTCAGTATAAGCTTAGACTTAGTATTATAAATCTCATAATTTAGTCTAACGTTCAATTACCATTGATTCATCATTGGTTCATCTTTGGTTCAACATTGATTCATCGTTGGTTCAGCATTGATTCATCGTTGGTTCAACATTGATTCATCGTTGGTTCAAAGTTGCACAGAGTTCGCCAAGTTAATTGCATATCTGATTTATCTATCTAGCTGTTATGTAAACTATTAAAACCTAATCACTTTACGAATAGTTTGTTGCCACGTCTCTTGACTACTTTTTCCACAATATATACGTCTAAATGCTTAACTTTGAGAAGTTCTTGTTCATAGAACCCGCCAGCGATGGGTTGATCTTAATAGTTCGTTAGCCTGTACGTCATTGGATTTGTGAGCATGACTCGCTTTACAGTGAATATCTCTGTTGTCCAGTTGGGAGTGTATTCTTCCTCGAGTACATGCTTATGCTTGCTGATACGAACTCTGTCACCAACTTTAAACTTTGGCCTTCTCCTGGGTATATTTAGTAGTTTTTTGAACCGTTGCACCAGCTCCTTTTCATCCTCGGTAGTGGCATCTTGTGGTTTCATACCGATTGATCGATGTTTGGTATTGATGTACTTGGAGATGAGAGCAGGTAAAATGTCTATCCATTTATAGTTGTCTCTCATGCCAAATGCTGGCCACATCTTATTCTTGAGTGTGCGAATAAATCTGTCACAGATTGAAGCCTTTAGATTACTATGCTGAAGTGACATCTGGTTCACTCTTGCTTTTAACGGGAACAGCCCAGGCGTACTTGGAGAAAATGTCTATGACGGTAAGTAAATACTTGTGGCCACTATTCTTGTGGGCATAGGGTAGCATTTCAACCAAATCTGCCTGCCACGTCTCGTTTATACCACGTATTTGCACGCGACGACGTGAATAATTCTTTCTTGCAGGTTTATGCAGTTCTGTGACTACTACCAATTTCTCGTGTTCCATTCTCGAGTGCGTTTAATCGAGCGTCCAACTCAGCAATGAGTTCAGTGTTACGGAATGACAAATCTTGTTGGGTGGCAATCTGAAGGCTTTTCAATTTCTCGTTAATTGATTCTTCAAGTAAACGTATCATTAAATTATTATTTTCTATCTCTGATCGCACGGATGATGTGACTTGATACAATGTACGTACCTCGTTTTGTACAATGCGTTGTACAAGTCCCAAATTAACTGCATCGTATTGTTCTTTGGCCTCGGTAACGTTACAAAGTCTCTTGCCGTCTACGTCATAATGGCCATCCCACGTGATCTTGAATCCAACACCAGGAGGCCCACGGCTTCCTGCAGCGGTTCGATCCAGGTGACGTCCAAACACGTCGATACTCATCGTGATACTGACAATAGTGTTATGAGTACACTCCTAATATATGATTCCCGCTTCCCGTAATTCCTCAATGATTGATATAATTTCATTTTTGTGACTCGAATTGCCTGCTGCCTGAGACGCTAAGAGCAGACGGAGTCGATCAACTAGTTCGTTAAGGTCGTCCCAGTAGACAGAGTCAGTCTTTAAATTTTCTTTTGCTACCATATACTGTGGTAGGGAACCTCCACTCGTTGAGGACCGCCTGCGTGATTCATTTAACAGTTTTGCAATAAATTTCTTGTACTTGGTATCTTTGCCCGTGCGAACAGGTTCAGTTGAGCTCTACCGCTTCTTGTGCGAATTTGTAGTAATCAGTATTCCCTTATAATTGTTTAAATCGTTAGCGCTTATAAATCTCTCTTCAGGAGTTTTTTTGAACAGCAGTTCAAGTAGACCAATCGTTTTCAGATACTGTTTACCATCTACGTGAATATATTGTCCCTCAAAACTAATGGGTTTCTCACCAATCATAAGGCTGCCATCATGGAGCTTACGCACACCATAAATCATATTCAAATACTGCATTCTATTTTGTTGCAGCATTCTAAAAAACTTGTTTGACAAATACAGCAGGCTCAGTCGTGACTTCTTCTTGACGCATAGTTGTGTCTTGCTCTTCTTCATCATCAGCAGTCATGAATGAAGCTTCATCGTCCTCCTCTTTATCTTTTTTCATTACAGGCCTGATTGGTTCAACTTCCTTCTTGATTAAAGGTTTAGATATATCAACCAGTTTTTGTAGTGGCATGACGATTGGCTCAAATGTTTCACTCATTATCTTTTCAGTGGCTCCTTTACCCATTTTTAGCATTCGATGTTTACGCCGAACCGCCTCACTAGTTTTTGCGATTTGATTAAGTACTTGCGCAGACGATAAACACCAAGTGCAAAATTCGCGTGTCCTGTCAATCCCTTCGAAAGTCGGTGGCGTTTTACCACTGATTCCAATATTTGCTGGACTCAGTGCACTTGGAGCTCTTAGTGGTGTAGCAGCAGGTGTAGCTAAGGCGGTAAACGATGCTAGCGCAGGTAAACAACAGCTGGCAGAAGCTAAACGTCATAACAAATCAATAGAGGCTATTGCTCTAGGAAGAGGTTTACACCTAAAACCCTATAGAAAAGGATTAGGTCTTCATATGAAACCTTACCGAAAAGGGCAGGGACTTCGTCTAAGACCGGTACCAAAAAACTTGCAGTAAACCTACCTCACCGTGCACTCACTGATACCGAGTAGAGGTGATAACAATACGACTACATGTTAAGTCATAATTATGGGTATCGTGTACAATCTTAAAGGAGTTTATATAAGAGATTCAACATGTCAAACACAAGCCAGTTCTCAAGCAGCACGCAAGGCGCTAACACCTGAGAACGTGCTCTTCCTGATGCAACTTGGCCTCAAGATCAAACCTCGTGGAAAAAGAGACTGAAACGTCCATTCAAGATATTTATTATCTCCATCTGCTGCAATAAAAATGGAAGAAATACTGAACATTCAAGCACCAGTGAGATTTGATGAGTCCATAGCTCACTACGAGATTCATGCACATCAGCCTTATGCCTCATCATCATTCAACAACAGTGATGAAATTCGAATTGCTGTCCAGCATCAAGATTTGTGTATACTACCCAGCAAGAGTTCATTGCACGTGTATGGAAGACTGACAAGGCCTGATGAAACTACAGCTGTTACTGTTACAACACTAGTGAGCAATGCCATCTGCTATCTGTTTGATGAAGTTCGTTATGAACTCAATGGTATTGAGATTGCTCGTTACAAGAATGTCGGTCTCACTAGCATCATAAAAAGCTACATCTCACTTACACCGGGACAAAGTTATTTTATTGAGAATGCTGAATGGCTCGACATTTCGAAAGGAACAAAACGCCTTACCAATGATGAAGGATACTTTGATGTCACTATACCACTCAGTATGATCCTAGGGTTTGCTGAAGACTTTCGAAAGATTGTTGTGAACGCGAAGCATGAACTTATCCTAACAAGATCGCACAGTGAATTGAATGCTATTAATCAAACACGACAACAGCCAGGAAACGAAGAGCAATTTAAGATCTTGATTCATAAAGTTGAATGGATAATACTATATGTAATGGCCTCAGATCAGCAAAAGAGACAGTTGCTGAACTTCATTGAAAAAGATTTTCTCACAACTATACGTTTTCGCGCATGGGAATTGTATGAATACCTCCTGCTCCCCACTACCTCAAGACATATATGGAATGTGAAAAAGTCAACTCAGTTGGAGAAAACACGATACATTATATTGGGTTTCCAGATAAGTAGAAAGGATACGCTAGCCTGATATGCTAATCGCTTCGATCATTGCAATATAACTAATGTCAAGCTGTTCCTCAATTCACAATACTATCCGTATGGTAATTTAAATCTGGATTTTAACCATAATCAGTTTGCACTACTGTATGAGATGTATGAAAACTTTCAGACAGCCTACTATGGTAAAGAACCTGAACCAATCTTAAAGAAAAGTGATTTCAAGGAATACGCTCCTCTCAGTGTCGTTGCTTGCTCAAAACAAAAGGAGTTTCTCAAACAGGCCTCAGTCGACGTTCGTTTGGAATTTGAATCTGCAGAAAATTTCCAAGCTGAAACTGCAGCCTACTGTCTAATTAGTCATGACCGTATTATTTAGTACCAGCCCCTTAGTGGTAGCGTACAAAAGTTGATTTAAGATGATAGTGGTAGGAGGTAATGCCAGTGGTGGCGAGAAAAGGTATAAAGCAGATGATTTTAGCAACAGAGTTCAGTAGTTATCGAAATGGAGTTCATCGTGGACGTGCAAGGCTTCAAGAAGCGCAACAACCAGTTCGTCTTCAAGGAGTTGGCAATAGTTCCTCTTCAGGAAGACGCTCAACCTTTAGTCTACTTCTTTGAACCTCCCTGCTACTGGAACTCTATGCCTGACCGATACAAGAGTGAAAATTTGTGGTTGATGCGCAATTACCACGGTATCCGGTGGACTTCTGGTGACATAACCTACGAGGAAGTGAGATCTATACTTCAAGATGTACTACTTGGTGCTTGTGCTATCTCCGTCCAATGACTTGAAAAGAAGAAATGGTTTGATGAGTTTGGATTAAATGTACGCAATTTGGAAGATCTGGGCTGTCCTTCGCTAAAGAAATTACAAAACGCAGTTTTAACCATATGTCATCATCATACCCAGTTCTGGAGTCACAACTGTTCTGTCCGAAACGTCCTGGCGCTCAAGACCTGGTTCTTAACTCCAAAAGGTCAGCCAACCATCAGCATTTGTGGTGGAAGCTGTGCCGACAACGATAATGCTGATTATGTGAATGAAGGTGCAGATACTCTAGATACTTATTTGAAAAATACAACGCTTAAAGACTTTTATAATAAGTGCGAGTTCCTGTTTTAAGAATATTTCAATACTTCAATGTCAATACTTATACTGAGTGCGACTACTATAACTCAACAGTCTGATTTTCTTGAAGTTTCTGGAAGATTTGTGCGCATGTTCAACAAGTAGGGTGATGTTTGAAGAGTGGGAATAGTGGGGTATAAAAGCAGTGACAGATTGTAGTGGTTTTATTCAACAAAGTGCAGGGCAGTTATGTGAAAATTTGTGATCTTGTGAAAAGAAAAAAACAAAAATTGAAATGCCTTTGGAAAATAAAGATTTGAAAGCCCTGAATTCAGTTGGTCGAATGGAAGATGTTATGCCTACCAAACCGCTTTCCGACCTTACCCTAAACAAAAAGTATGTTGTGACAAGAGTTCGAATATTTCGTACTAAATATGGCACCAGGATTGTGGCTGAATTGGATAACCAGTTTTCCGTTTTCTTACCTGCCAGAATTATGAAAGTGTTTGAAGATGTACACTGCAAGGAGACGTTCGAAAACCTGGAAAAAGCTCTCAAAACAAACAAACTCTTCTTTATCTATCTTGGTGGACAATATAATATTTTCGAATTGGAATATTTGTAATAAACATCATTTTTCTATCAGGCCTGTATTTGAGAAAAAGAGTTTGTGAATAAATATTGTCACCAATTAAACAAAACTTGCGTATTTATTTTAAATTTGGCTAGGTTTACATTTTAAAAATGATTTATTTAGGATTAAGTTATGTTAATAATAAAAAAGCACTGCTGGATAGAAGATTCTATATTCTTATGACCCTGAAATCCTGCAACACACCTTACACCGAAAACGTTGGGAAACAGTTTGCTTATTCTCTAAATTCTGTAGAACATCACTCTGTCTTACACTGAAATATCGCTGAGTAGAAGTATATTTTCTAATTCTCATAATCCTGTAAAGCAGCAACCCGTCTTCCACCAAAAGAAAGTGAGGTTACATCTAAATCAAAATTTCATAATGAAAACATAACTGCAATAAGAAATCTTAACCTTACATTGACTTTCTTATATAATTAAGATATACATAAGAGTTTTGTTTTATTTTCATTTTTTTACTTTTTAAGCTAACAATACAGTTTTAAATATCATCTCTTAAATCATTTAAGATTACATCGTTCCTGTTATTTTTTAATCTCTTTTTCAGAAGTTGACGGCTTAGATTAGGTACTTAATATTAATGCATGTGGTGATGGTTGTAAAGGAGTAAGTGACGGTAGGATTTGTAATTGAATTGTTGGTGAAAATTATGATAATGATGTTAAGTATTCAGGTTCGGTAGGTGGTTGAAAAGAAAGTAATTTTAACAGGGTTGAATCTATTGAATGTAATGGGGAAAACTAAGATTGTGTTGTAGCTGGAGGAACACGTACCATTTCCACATAACCTGGTTGTAGAGGATCATATGCTGTGTCTGCTGGAATCTATAAGAGTTCAAGAGTTGGAAAAAGGATGCATTCAGAAATGTTTCAAAAGAAAAAAATTATAATATAGCAGACTTTCACCTGTAAAATCTGTTCTATTACTTGCCTCTTTATGTCAAATTGAGGTAAAGGAAGATCAATTGTTTGAAGTTGAAAACAAGGATCTTTTCGATCAGCTGATTTGCAGCAACGCCCAGGTATCACATTTTTATCTTCAAATTGAAAACGAGGATCATTTTGATGAACTGATTTGCAGCACTCACATTTAGCATTCTCTTCTTTCTCTAAAAACCGTCTATCATTAGGCTTTTGCCCCAAAAGTTATAAGGATGATGATGCAGTTGGATTACGTTCCACTCTTAGAACCGAAGGCAGTAAAGGGAAGAAAGTTACATAAAATAAATATTATTAGTAGATTTTCTTTGACTTAATTGTAACTGGATAGATAACGATACAATAAAGCGTCGAACCTCTATGTTTTTTAAAAATTTTAATTCTCTTTTCTGACCATTTGTCATTTTTTCATGAGCAAATTGTTAGGTATTTTGCTCATGAAACAAATGACTTGAAAAAAGAATTAAAATTTTAAAAAAAGGTTCGCCTGAATTTGTACCTATCTTTGGCACCTTGATCTACTGCACTTGCGCTATACAAGTCTGAGAGTAACACACTGTGACAATCTATTGTCATGGCACTAGTTTGTCGCATTGTGTTCGTCTTATGTTTATCTGGCGCAAGCGCAGATACATGCTAACATAAAATGATATAAAGGCAGTTATATTTATTTTTCTCTCCTTTATGTAGAGATTTCCACGGTGGAGTTTGATACATGTTCTCTATCCATATACGAAAATTTTCGCAATTCAAAAAAGCAAAAAATATTACAATTCCAAAAGTTGTTAAAAAACCTGTAATTTTTAAAAATTACTTTTCGTAATTCTATGACGCACCTTTATCAGCTGATTTCTCGGCGTATGCTTTTTTTCTATCCATATACAAAAAGATTAGGAATTTAAAAAAAAAGCAAATTCAATGCAAAAAAGCAAAAACAATTACAATTTCAAAATTTTTTAAAAAACCGTAATTTTTTTAAATTACTTCCCGCAATTCTTTGACGAACCTTTATCTACTGATTTTTTATCGTATACTTTATCATGTTTCATCGGTTGTGTTCGTTTCCGTGCGGTAATATCTAGAATGTGTTCCATTCGAGGGTGTCCCATTACGTTCATCAAGCGCACGAGGTCTCGCATGGAATGAATTCTTATGCGATAAGGTAGGTGAGTCGGGTGGAGGACGGGACGCCAAGGAGACTTGTGTACGCTGGACCGGCGGAGTTTGTTGCGACGATAAGGTGGATGAGCTAGGTGGAGGACGTGACGGCAAGGAGACTTGTGTACGCGGCATCGGTGGAGTATGGCGTGAATAGGATGTCGAAGGCAATGCTAATGAAACCTGCGGCGGTGATGTCAGCGGCGTACGCTGTGGTAGCGGTGGCGGCGATGGCGAATGCTGTGGTAGTGGTGGCGGCGATGGCGATGACGATGAGAACGTAGAAGTCGACGATTTCGCCGATGGTTGAGGTGGTGACGTTGGCGGCGGGGGTTGGATTGGTAGTATGGTCGGGTCATATCTGACTACCACTGACACCTATAAAATCATATACACAACACATGAATATATATGGCGTTAAAATGTCTTGTGTAATAGGATTTTACCTGCAGTGGACTCTGCTTTATTTGAAAATTTGCTGGTAGCGGCACGTCCACATCAATCTGCGGAAGAGTTTCCAGATGCTCCGCCTGACTATCGGAGCACTCAGTCACCTAACTTTTTAAACGACTTTGAATCTATGGATACAATAAAAAATAGGAATAATTAGCAGTAGCTTATTTTTTCTTTCACTTTTGCTCCTTTTTTATTTCACTTGTCGGCGAATACTGGCATGCATTTCGCTGCAGCTAGACCTCTTATAGGCCCTTACATAGCGCCCGCGCACGTGCAAGGAGTGTGAGGAATCACACGGTGGCGTCGCGACACCTCCATCTGCATAAAACCTCTGGTATCAACCTCATCCGACATTTCGGTAAACCATTTAACCGGCGTCGGTAACTGGTTTTTCGCATTCTGTTACAACTTTGAAATTCCTGACAATTTAACTGACTTGATGGTGGCGCCATCTGTTGTCGGTATCGACTTATCGACTTGAGTTCCATGGTTACTTTTGCGACCGAAGTAGAGTGTATTGCAGCAACCTACTTGTACAATGTAAACATAACAATTGTTACAAAATTGAATAACAATACTTACTTCTCGGTTCCTTTGCGCGTAGATTCGGAAGTTCAAACAATTCACTTGCTCTTCAGTGGTGATACTGACAATGGACACTTTAAAATTCTCGATCTAAAACTTGATAAAGAGACTACTAACTCACTGCCAGTAGCTCATGAAGAAATGGATTATTCAAGTGTCAGTGGCGAAAGTTTCATTTTCCAAAAATGAAAAACAATTTATAGCTAATGCCAGACGCTATTTTCAGGCCGCAAAAGATGCTGGAATATGTGAGGACCTTAATCAGGTTGTGCAAAGAATAGTGAAATGTTTAAATATATCTGAGAGAAGCGTCGTTCGAATTAGTGCAGAAGAAAAGGAACACTGCGGCCAGTTAATCCAGCCAAGAAATCAGGAAGCAGGATGAAAATGTATTGAATTTGATGAGCATATAGAAGGTGTTGTACGGCGTTCGATATTTGATATGTATATGAGAAAAGAATATCCAACTATTAAAAAACTGATGCAGCACCTACAAGAAACTGTGTCTGGTTTTCCGGAAGTAAGTGATTTCACAATGAGAAAATTGCTGAAACGCCTCAATTTTAAACATAAAAAAATCCAGAATCGATCGGTTCTTATGGAGCGTTCTTCGATAGCTGGAAGAAGAGCGGCATACTTGCGAAAAATTCATTTCTATCAAATAAATGGTTGGCACATTTACTTTGTCGGCGAGACATGGTGTGGTGCTAATCATCACCGTTAACATCGGTGGATTGAAAAAATTGAGGAGAACGTTCGAGACAATTTTAATGTGTACCGCTCTGGCGTACAAGAAGTCGGTGGATATCGAGGAGGCTTTCTCGTTCATTCCGGTGCTGGCAAAAGAGTCATCATTCTCCACATTGGCAGCAGGAATGGATTTTTGCATGGCAGTTTGAAATGTTTCATTGGTAAAAAGGGGAGTGCCGACTACCACGATGAAATGAACGTGGCTCATTTTGAAGAGCGGTTTAGGAAGGCGCTTCACAAACTGTCATCTAAATCTGTGATTGTGATCGATCAAGCACCCTACCATACTATGATCGATCCTGAACGTCGCAATCCAACGTCGAGTTGGCGGAAAGCCGATATCATTCAATGTATGGTAAAAAGAAATATATCGCTTCCAGTGGACACTGAGTCATTTAAGCATTTAACGAAACCATATTTCCTACAATTGTTCTTGCCATACAAATTTGAAAAATCTTACTTGTTGGAAAAAATAACGCAAGATGTGAGAGGTAGTGACGTTTAACTGCTCTGGTTGCCTGTCGCACACTGTGAATTCAATGCTATAGAATATGTATGGGCATACGTGAAAAAAAAGGTTGCTGAGCAGAATACAACCTTCAAAGTTTGCGACGCCTGCAATTTGTGCGAAGCTGTTATGAATACCGTACCTCCAACACTCTGGGAAAACTGCGTAAGACACGTGGAAAAAATAGAAGAGGAGTATAGAGGTACTGATAAAAGAATGGGCATGATAATGGAAATGGAACCGCTCATTATCAACGTTCGTGAAGACGATTCCAGTGATGAAGAACCCTTGGAAGAACCTTCTGAAGAACTGAGAGACTCAGATTGAAGAAGAAATTTCCGTCTTTCATAGGTAATACAGTATGTCAATAATCTTAAATTGTATATACTTTTCATACACTATATTTCCACTCAATATTTCTCTTTTTTGTGCATATAATAGCATAATTATATTGGAAATCACAGCAGAAAAAAATTCTTTCATACTTTCTTACAATATTTAAGAAAAGTTCGTAGCAATCTAAGATGTGCATAAATTAAAAGGCGCGATAATTCTTTACTTGATAAAATCTTTGGAAACTGTAGAAACTTTCTGAGAAATTCTTTATTTTTTTTTATTTTAGAAGATTGTACAGAATTTTACGAAGAAGTAAATTAATGTAAAAGATATTTATGACATTTTAACGCTGGGAAAAAATTGAGAAAGATTCGAAAAGATTTCAAAACTTTACAATACTTTTAGTCTCTTAAGAATACCAATAATTCATGAATAGTGCCAAACATACTAGAAATATTCCTCACATTATATTACATTTCTCCGGATCCAGATTTCAGAATTTTGAGAGTATTTTGCAATGGTTTTAAATATTTTCAAAACGTATATAGATATTTAATTTTTTAAATCAAGAGTTGTGAGATTTCTATGAATCTGAAGAAAATGTTCTTATTATCATGAAACGTTCGAATGAATATTTAAAACATTTTAGAGTTTTATTTTAAAATCTTTAAAAATTTAAATTTTTGAAAGGTTTATAAATGTTCTTATCACTTTACAATTCTTGTTACAACTTCCAAATAGGTTTTCAAATTTTCTTGAAATTTCGTAAAAATTCTGCAAAATTAAAACAAATGCTTTTTATTGTCGAAGATTATTTTTTGATAATTTTAGAAATCATTTTGAATTTTTTTTTATTGTTCCTTCATAATGAATTTTTCCATAATATTTACAAAAAATGTTGCATTCTCTTGAAACCTTTCAAAATTCTGGCAAACCTTCTGAATCAAAACTTGTGAAAATCTCTCTACTTTATTCGAATCTATTCTAAAGTTTTGTAATCATGCAGAACTAAAAAATTTTGTTTGAAAGTTTTTTACATTATTTTCCGAAATTGTAATATTTTTTTTTTTTTATTAATTCTCAAATGTTGTTAAAACTTCTAAATATTCTTTAAAATCTTTCAAATTTTTCCTGTAATTTTGTAACAAATTCTGCGAAATTAAATACACTGCCTTTTTAATCATTTAAATTACTCTTTGATAATTTTGGACATGTTTTTGAAGGCTCCTGAATCATGACTTGTTAACATCACTTGGATTTATTGAAATTTATCCTACAATTTTTAATCATGCGTATTGAAATTTTTTTCGACATTTTCTACATTATTTCGAATTTATTTTAAAAAATTTAGTTTTAATTTTCTTCGCAATTTTGAGATACATTTTTTTCCTACAGTATAGAACCCCTTTAAATTCTTCACAATCTTATTTGTTACTTCTTCTAAAATCTACATTTTACTTGAAATTGGTAGGTACCGATTATTCTTCCGTTATCAGTAACAATATTAGGTAAATATTTTTAATTCTTGCTGAAAGCAGTTTTCACCACAGGGTCTAAGTTCGAAGGATACATCCCTGTTAATTGGGGCCTTGTTGAAGGCCAGATGGAGGCTTGGAGGCACAAGTTCGGTAGCACGTAGCACAGTGGGGTGAAATCGGAAAACAAGGTTCAAAATGACATTTGGAACGCAATTATGCACCGATTTTAGAATTTTTTTTTTGAAAAATTCAGATCTAAATTTTTCAGAAAATGGTGAGAGTAGATTTTTTATTTTTTTGTTTATTTAATTTTTATTTTAATGCAAACATCGAAAAAAATGTCGATT
>NC_046663.1:139804361-139829434 GCF_010883055.1 Belonocnema kinseyi
AGGAAAACCCAGGCCGATCCCCTGAAAAAACGGCACCACGCTGGGCTGTCGCACTTGTCTTCCTATATAAAAAACTGACTTCAAATATCGCAATTTGCACGAAGACAACAAGAAGCACATACTTCGTTCAAATTGTAAATTATTACAGATAGTTCAACTAACTACCTTCAATTTAAATCACTTCATTATCTTTATCGGAACTGAAGATAGTTTAGTTGCATATTTAGGTACAAACAATGAACAATTATTTATATTTGTTAAATTTTTCGACGGCATTCTGTTCGGAAATGTTCAAAGTACTACAATTAATTTTTTCAGATTTTTCATGTTATTTTTTCAATAAAAAACTATGCTCCAAAGTTCACTGTCTTTAAAAGCTGTCAAATTTCCTTATTTTTTATCACATTTCCAGATCTGCAAGCTACAAAATTTTTTTTACGATTTGGTAAAATGGTAACATTTGCACCTTCAAAATGATCCTTCCTTCATTAAGCTGCGATTTTTTCTTTCCCTACTTGTTCAACGTCAAAGCCAGAGGAATCGAATATTCTCGCCGATAGTAGTCAGACACGGCGCGGCGTGCCGATTACTAGTTTCCTACTGTTGCGTGAGTATGGTTGAGTTGCTTACCATCAGGCGTTGGTATATTGGTACCATTACACATTAAAAAGAAACTAATAGCCGTTTTTTCTTCTTCTTTTTTTAAAGGTTAAAGCTAATAACTTAGTTATTAGTACATATACGAAATTAGCAAATGTGAAAAGTATTAAAAGTTAATAGAAAATTAGATATTTTTAAATGAAATTTATTTTAATTTAATTTAATTCATTTATTTAATTAAAATTCAATTAAATACTATTTAATGAGATAATATAACAAGTGTTCAAGAAAGCAGTTTTACAGGGCTTCTCATCTATTTATATTGCATTTGTTCTGCGGTGAAATACATTTCTCGGAAACTCTCAGCCGGTTCTGCGAACTAGAGGTGTTACGAATCAGCAAGAATCGAAGACTCCTCAACAAATTGGGCGAATTCTAAACAAAATCACACTTTGACTTCTCATGTTGTCAACGCAAGATGGTCTTTAAATTCGTATTTGAGATATTCTCTGGCAATTTTAGACTTTAAAGCGGAATTTAATGTGAAATTGCTCAAAAGTATTTTGCAGTGCAAATCACTTAGCTCTTTAAGTTCCGTGTGATGTATTATAAGTTTCCTAAATTAAAAAAATCATTTGAAATTCTCCCATGAATGTTAAAAAATTAAAATTATTTCTTGGAAAAAAGATCCTACTCCATCTTCACTTCTTTTTTTTCAAGAAATAATTTTAATTTTAATTTAAAAATATTATTTTCCATCTAGTGTTATTAAGACGTTAAGCATTTTCTGTTATTGAAGATTCTTAACTTGATCGATATTGTGTAGATTTTCTGCCTTCATGGTTTGGAGGGTTGATCTACTGTCGGTAAGGTACAATCTCTGATAATATAGCAGATAAATTAAAAAATTTTAAAATAATTACTTGTAGCATCAACACCTAGCCAAAAATTAGCGTTATTTTCTTGAATTAAGAGTTCTTATTCTGATCCCTCTAATAGCTTAATTGGAAAAGCACCTGACCATAAATCAGAAGTTTTGTGGTTCGATTCCCAATGGAGTGAAGATGGAGTAGGATCTTTTTTCAAGAAATAATTTCCATTTTAATTTAAAAATATTATTTTCCATCTAGTCTTATTAAGGCGTTAAGCATTTTCTGCTATTGAAGATTCTTAACTTGATCGATATTGTGTAGATTTTCTGCCTTCATCGTTTGGAGGGTTGATCTACTGTCGGTAAGGTACAATCTCTGATGATATAGCAGATAAATTTAAAAATTGTTAAAAAATTAAACAATCTTAGATCTTAGTCCGTAAAATTTTCAGATTATTCTTTAAAAAAATTTTCAAAATATTCAAGCCTACCAATTATATTTTGAAATGAGTCCATTTTTTCACCCTTTTTGATTTAGAAAGCTTTAAGGATGTGTCCTTTAAATATTTCAGATTTTTCTTTGACCATTTTGTTAACCTTTTAAAATATTCGCTGAAAAATAATTTTTTCAATTATACAATCATTTGAAAATTTTTAATCCATTCAATTTTTAAATTAATCTTAAGTTTTTTCAAACTACTAAACCATCTAATTATCTTTTAAAATGAGTCAAATGACATTTTTTTAATTTTAAAAAGCTTTAAAAAGCGTCCTTAAAATATTTCATATTCATGTTTTGCAATTTTTGAAATGTTTTGAAATATTCTTAAAAAATTAATGTATTCAATTATAAATTATTTTAAATATTTAATCCATTCAATTTGCAAATTGTATTTAATCTTTTTAAAACTTTTAAACCATCCGATTATCATTTATCAAACAAAAACATTTTACATATTTATACGTTTAAATTTTAAATGATCTATTTTCAAAATTGTTTAGCCATGTATTTATCTTTGGAATGTACCTTTTGATCCGTTACGTTTCTTAATTATTTATATTTAAAACTGACTTTAAACACTTTTCTTCAAATTATGAAAACTTTCAAGGAGTTTCGTTGCGATAATTCAGATTTTTTTTTACCATTTTTCAAATCATGAAATCTTCTCCAACAATTAATGTTTTCAAATAAATCAACATTTCACATTTTTCATACGTTCAATTTTTAAATTATTTCTTTTCAAAACTGATTAACCACCTATCAACGTTTTGAAATTTGTCAACTTTTTTGTTTAACAACAACAACATTTCAATATCTTATAATATTGTCTAAGAATTAGTTTCTCCAAATACAAAATTATTCACAAATTTTGAAACCATTAAATTTTTAAATTACTTTAAAAACGTTTACACCTTCTAATTATATTTTAAAACGAGTCGAATGTTTCCGATATATTTTTCTTAACTTTTGAAAAATTTAAAGAATCTTTCTTAAAATATTTCAGATTTATCCATTTAAAATTGTTTAATCTTTTCAAATCTTCTCTAAGAATTAATTTTTCCAAACATATATTACTTTAAATTTTCAATTCATTAAACTCAATTTTTAAGTTATTGTTAATTCTTTTTAATCTTTTAAACCATTTGATTAAAATTTCTAATGAATCAAATTTTTCCTAATTTTTTTTTTTTTTTGAAAAATGTAAAGAAGTTTCCTTGAAATACTTAAGATATTTCTTTTAAAAATTTTAAAATGTTTTAAAACAATCTATCCAATCTAAGCGAGAGAGACAGAGTGAGAGAGAGAGAAGAGAGCGAGAGAGAGAGAGGAGAGAGAGAGAGAGCATGAGAACGCAAACGCATCTTAGTCTACCTAACTTTTGCATTACCATTACTTGCTATTTTTACGCTTCTAATCTAAGCGACTTCCGTTTCCTTTTTCTTTTCTTTTTTATATCTCTATTTGCCCTTTTTCACATGCATTCTTTCATTCTCCCTCATTCGTTCCTCTAGCACCCTCAACTCCTTCATCTATTCTTCTTCTAATCCATCCTCCCCTAGAATCTTAACCACATTCTCTTGGCAGCTTCCGTCATCTTCCATTCCTCTCCTACATCCTTCCCATACATGCTCCCATGTTTCCCCCTCCCATTCACAGATTCTACACTTTCTGTTCTGTCCTTTTTCCTAATACATCCTCTCCCTTACCTCGTTCTCCTATCGAAATTTTGCTATTCTGGTCCATCTTCTTTCTCCTTATCTCTTTTTTAAATACTTTGGTACCCCTTTCTTTTTTGTTATCTTATGCCATGGATTGTCTTTTGATTCCTCAATCGTCCCTCATCTTTCTATTCATTGTCTTTCCCTGTCACTTTTTTCCATTTTTTATAGTTTACTCCAGTGCCGTCTTCTATTTCTCTAGCATTAAAGAACTCTCTCATTTCTTCTTCCAATCTCGTTAATTTGATCGCCTTCCCTCTCCTCTCTTCTACCTCCAACAAACACTTCCTTGACAACTCCCCTCCCTTTCCCTTTCTCAGCTTCCTCTCAAATTTCCATGCCATCTTTCTCTCTCTTATGCTTAAATTATCCCTTTGCGCTTCTTCTTTCACCATATATTCTGGCGTCCTCCAGTCTGACGCTAGTGTCCACCTTATATACCTTTCTTGTAAACTCTTAATATCTTTCCTTTCTTTCCATCCTCATATCTATGCTCCATAACCTAATACCGGCCATACCAGCGTATCAAATAACCACATTCTCCTTCTCCAAATTTTTTTAACCTTCTTTTTTCAAATATTTATACTCTTATACTTCTTCTAACTTTATTCCCTTCCATCTCCCTGTCCATTCTTTCTTCCTTGCCCCTCCTTTTCTAAACCTCATTATCTTTGTCTTTTCTACATTTACATTTAGCTTTTTCGCATCTAAGTATTTCTCTAATCCTGTGATTAATCCCGCCATCCCTTCTTCATCCTCTACCATGAACACTATGTTGTCTGCGTATGCCAGTGTATATATCTTTTCCTTCCCTCTCCTAATTCCTCCCCAACCTTTTCTCCTCATTACTTCTTCCAAGTCTGATATTAATCAATTAAATAAAAGTGGGTTCAAAGGACATCCTTGTCTCACACATCTCACCAACCAGAAACTATCGCCTACCTTTACCCTGCTTTTTGTCTCTCTAAAAATGCATGATACTCTCTTTATTAATCCCTCTCTCATCCCCTTTTTTACCATAACTTTTTCTATTTCGCCTCGGTCTAATGAGTCAAACGCCGCCTTTGAGTCCACAAACATAGCTATCATTGCCCCTTTTTCACTTTTAATTCGGTTATTTACCAGATTTTTCAGAACATAGATGTTGTCCATTACCCCCATTCCTTGTCTAAACCCTGTCTGATTCGAGGACTCGATCTTTTTTTCTTCAACTTCCATCTTCAATCTCTCCGACAAAATAGTAACATATATTTTATATATTGTTGGCATCAAGGTCACCCTCCTATAATCTTTAACCTCCTCTTCTTTTCCTTTCTTTACCATTGGTATAACTTCTCCTTCTTTCCATAACTCTGGCCACCCCTCTCCTCTCCATACTCTATTGCACATTATCCATGCCCATTCCTCTAGTTCCTCCCCTCCATATTTCCATACTTCATTTGGAATCTCATCTATACCAGGTGCCTTTCCATTCTTTATTATTCCTAAAACCTTAACTATTTCTTCCCTTGATATGTCCTTTTCCTCATCTCTTTCTCTACCATATTTTCCTCCCTTTGTAACTTTTCTTTCTACTCCTAGCAAACCCAAAAAATATTTCTTCCATTTTACCATTTCAATATCTTGGTTTTCTCTTTTTCTTTCTCTATTTACTACCTTCCATACCACTTTTTTCGTCCTAGGCCACATTTCCCTCTCCCACTTTGATGTTTCTGACGTTTTCTCTAAACTGTTATTTTCATTCCCTTGAACAATCCCCCTTTCCTACAATTTTTACATTTTCTCCCCTTTTATTCCTATTGCTATTACTTTCTTGTCTCTCCAATGTCACTATTAAGGAAAAGTGATTTGAATCAATATAATCACCTACCTCTAGTTTCTTAAACTTCATTCTTACCTCATCATCTACTATCACATTATAAATTACCGTTCCCTTTTCACCTCCTGAGCGTGTATATTTTCCTTTCTCATCTCTTTCTATATTTCCGTTGAAGATATACCATCTCAACTCCTTCAAGCTCCTCAACAAATTTTTTCCCTCCCCATTTAGTACCTTATCTTTGAATTCTCTTCCTCTCTCTTCTTCCCATTCCCTTCCTCCTCTGTCACCTGTTCTTGCATTGCAATTCCCACCTATTATCAGCCTACTCTCTTCTTTATTTTCTTCAATCATTTCATTCATCTCCTCTGCTTTCTCTTGCGTTACACCATTCACATAAACCCCCACTACCTTCCATTTATCTCCTCCCATCATTATATCTTCTACTATTAATCCTTCTATTTGTTCTTTCCTGTCTTTCTTATTTTTCCCTGTTATAAATTTATTCTTCACTCCCATCACCATTCCTCCCATTTCTCTGCCTTTTTTATTCTTCCTCTTTGAATTTTGCACTTGCCATTTGTAATTTCTTGGTAACCTTCCCCTTACTCTTTCCCATTTCTTTTTATCTAGCCACGTCTCCACCAATATGAATGCATCCCATTATGTCAAATCTCTCATAAACTACCTATCCGTTCTCTCTAATCCTGCTATATTCCAGTAACAAATCTTTCATTCTTCAGTACGTTCGTTTCTTATCTTTTTTTCCTTCCTACTATTTCTTATTTTCCTATCTCCTGTCCCTTTTTCTCGTAGTTTCCCTGCACCTCATTTCTTACTATCTGTTCCCTTTCTTTAGCTTAATCCCACCGCACTCTGTTCATCTGTATTCTCTCATACTTAACCCATTTCCTCTTTCCCTTTTTTCTTTGATCTTCCGCTATTTTCCTCAATTTGTATTGCATCTTTCTTTCTACCCATGTCAAATCATCTCCTCTTCTCTCTGGACTTCCATATAATAACCTCTTCTTTGTCATCACCTCCCTCTTATGTTCCTATTTCTTGAATTTCACCAGCACCATTATCTCCCCTCTTCGCTCTTCCCTTCCTACATTTCGCATTTCCTCTATCTCTACCTTAGTACCAATCCTTTTTAGTACTTTGTCCATCCCTTCCTTCAGCTCTTTTCCCTCTAATCTTACACCCTTTATCACTATGTTTAATTTTCTTTCTTCACACTTTTTCCTTTCTATTCTTTGTTCTATTTTTCTCAGCCTTACCATCTCCTTATTCCCACTCTTGCCCCCACCACAATTCTGCTTCGAGCTTTCAAGTTTCTTCATCCTACCTTGCATCTCCTCTACCTTTTTATTATTATGTTCTTCCTGCATCTCTAGTTTTTTCCAATGACTGTATCCTCTTTTCTAACTTTTCCCTGATTATTTCCCATTTTTTATTGCATTCTTAATTTCAGCTATTTCCCGCCTATTTTGCTTCTTTAATTCCTCTCCCCTTCTCTCCTGCTTTTCTTCCTAAGTACCCATTACCTCTATCATCACGTCGCGAATTTCCTTTAGTCTTTCCTCTTTCATCGGAACTTCACTTTCATCTCCGCTTCCGTCAGTTCCTTACTATTATCACTTTTCCCTACCAAAATCTGCTTTTCCGGCGGCGATCTAAACATTTTGAATCACATTTCGAAACAATTGATCAGACGCTCCTTGCTCTTAATCTCTCCTTTTCTGTAGTTTTCTTGTACTTTCCCCTTGCCTTTCTTTCTTTAATCTCCTCTTTCGGCGTACTAAACACTTCCTCCTCTAAATCTGTTTCTTCCGCGGAGATACTCGCTCCGCTAGGCATGAATCAAATTCAGACTCTCCCGCCTTCTGTGCTTCCCTGCCTCTATCTACTGTCGCGATGTGTTAACTGTTTCGACTTTCTTTGTCGCTACCCAGCCCTGCTACTAGCAACCCGATCAACACAGTCCTCTTACCCTGTCACAAATTTCCAAACGAACTTCCACACAAATCTCTCTCAATCCTCTAAAATATCTACCTCCCCTTTTCAATCTCACAATCCCTCAAGTAATCTATCGCATCCACACATTTTTTTATTTTGAAAAATGTAAAGATGTTTTCTTAAAATACTTCAGATTTTTCTTTTAACATTTCTAAAATCTTTTGAAATAATCTTTCTAAATATAATTCATTTTAAATGTTCAGGCGACTCAATTTTTTCAATATTTCTAAAATCATTTTAAACCTTTTAAACCTTCTGATTAATTTTGAAAATTAGTTTCTTGGAATATTAATTTTTTTTGAAATATAGAATCATTTAAAACATTGATACTTACTCAATTTCGTAATTATTATAAATCTCATTTTTTTAAATTTTAATCCATCAGAATATAATTTAAAATGAGTCGAATTTTTTCAAATAGTTAATAGTTAATAGTTAATTTTTCCAAATATAAAATTATTTAAAAATTTCCAAATCATTCCATTTTCAAATTATTATCAATTATTTTGGAAACTTTCAAACCTTTTGATTATATTTTAAAGTGATTTGATTTTTTTCTATATTTATTTATTTTAATTTTTAGAAATTTTGAAGAATTCTCCTTAAAATATTTCAGAATTTGTAGTATCAAAATTTTTTAAACTCTTAAAATATTCCCTAAGAATTATTTTTTCCACATATTAAATTTTTATCACGTTCAATTTGAAATTATTTGCAAATCCAATTATTGTTTTTCATAGCTTTCGATTGGGTGTTGTATAAAATAGCTGTTTCGAAGCTCTTGCGAAAACTTAATTTAAAATTTATTTCCAGTTTCTAATGTTCAAATATTAAATTATTGAGTGTTCTATTATTTGCTTCAACTTATTTATTTTAACTTTTTTTAATCTAGCCGTCTTTAATATTTCTGTAAGCACTAGAAGTGGAGTGCCAGGTAGCGTTTTTTTGTTTGAATCCATAATTTTTGTAAATACAGGCGGAATCACTTCGAGCACGTATCCGGAAGGCTGCGGGCTCGATTCTGGCTGCCTAAACTTGTTCCATTTAAAAAAATGTAATTCATTAAAATTGATGTTTTTCATTCGTACACAATTTTTTTAATGTTTATATTCGTGAAGATTTAAATTCAATAACCTTAGAAACTATCAGGAATTTTATTATTCCGGACTTTTCTAATTTAAGAATTTTAAAATGTCTGTAACATATTAAATATTATATCAAATCATATGAATTTAGAAAATATTGTATATAAAAAAAAAGATTAAACAACCACCGCATGGTCCTACTGTCAGTAACCGTCATCTAAAAATCACACCAGCTCCTAGCATATACGCGATAAATCACACCTATGGCCATGTCTCACGACCGTGAACAGGGTGGTATATACAAAATTTACTTTTTCGGAAATTTCTGAGTGTTGATACTTTTGTTTACCGGATTCTTGGGTCAATGAATCTTTTTAATGTTTTAAAAAAATTCTTAATCTTTTTAAATTTTCTTTAAAAACGATTTTTTTATATAAAATGAAAAAGTAAAGCTTTCCCCGAAATCTTAGGCATTTTTAAAGTTTCTAAATTGTGTTTAAAATAAATTCTAATTTTCCGTATTATTTTTACAATTGTGCAAAATTATAAAAAATACCTTAACATTTTCCAGAATCTTTTTTGACCATTTTTTGAAATGTTTGAAAAAAGTTGTAGAATGTTCGCTCAAAATTAATTTTTGATTATTTTGATCATTTTCTTTAAAAATCTTGAAATGTTTTTAAATATTCTCTTCAAATTAACTTTAAAAATAAAAAAAATGGTAAATTTTCTTAGGAAACTTAAGAAAACTTTTTTATCATCTTCAAATCTTTCAAAATTCTTAATAGGCTTTTTCTTTCGAAATCTATAAAATCTATTTTTCGCTCAACATTTGTCGGCATCTCAGCAAATAACAAACTGAAAATATCCACTTAAATCATATTCATACAGAATGCAGTTAGTCAGGTTTTCGAACATATTAAAAACCTTTTTTACAATTTTGAAAGGTTTTAATAAAACAATATTCTTCAGATTCATATGAAAATTTGGAAGGATTTCTTGTTTTTAAAAATAAATTATTAGAGAAAAATTTAGATGATTTCTAAAAATGCTGAGAAAATATCCATAATATCTTCGTCAATTTTTAAATTTTTTAAGACTTAAACATTGTAAGGAAAATTTGTGTGTTTCAGAATTTAGAAGTGATTAAAAATATTTTAGAAGTTTAAAAGATTTCCTAATATTTATAAAAACGACGAAATTTCAAGAAATAGTTAAATATTTTATAAAACATAAGAATTCTCAATTAAGAAGATTAATCTTAAACCAATAAAAAATAAATAAAATAGTTCAAATTTGAACCAAATTTTTTTCTTGTTTAATACTTCAATTTTCAATCAAAAATTTTAAATCAAAAAATTAATTTTCAACCAAATATTTGAATTTCCAAAACAAAAAAGGAATGTTCATAAAAGCTTTATTTTCTACCAAATAACCGCGAATTTAAAATATATATATTTCAATTATAAACAAACAAAAAAAACACATTTCCAATCAGGATTTTAAATTTGCACCCTTTATTGTTATGGTGCACTAAAATAATTATTAAGAGTTTGATTAATAGTCTTTAAGATTAATCTTTCAATAAAAAAGACCCCTGTCATTATTTACAAAATTCCATGATTTTTCCACTTTTTCCACCACATTTTTAACAATTCCATGACTCTGCAAAGTCTTCCAGGTTTTGTGTAAAATAAATAATTAACTTATGTTATGCTCCATTTGTTTTCTAAATCAACATATATACCTTTCGTAAAAAAAAGTTATAATTAGCTTTTCGACTGAACTGTACTTTAATAAATTTTTCTAATTTCACTACACAAGAAAAAAAAACTTTAAACAAATTATTTTAAAAATTTTCAATAACCTGCTTAGACATTTTTAACGACTTTGAAACGTTGCAAGAGCATGAAAGAATATTCTTAAGTGATATGAAAATTTGAAAGCATTTTTTTTATAGAATAATTTTTAGATAAAATTAAAAAAAAAATATTAAAATTTTTTAAAAAATGTCTATAAATTCCGTGAAAAAATTCGGAATATTTTAAGACAAGTTTTTAAATTTGTAAATATTTTAAAAAATTTTACGCAAAATTTGCTTCCATTTAAGACATTTAGAAATTTTAGAAGATTCGCAGTAATCAAAAAAAATATTTCCGAAAATTTACCAAATATTTTTTAAAAACACTTTAGATTTGTAACACAAAAAATGACTTTTCAATTAAGATTAATTTTCAAGCAATAAAAAGACAAATTGAATAGTTCAATTTTCAAACAAAAAATCAACGGATTTAAAAAAAGTTTAATTTTCTGATGAAAAAGAAGAATTTTTAACTTATAAATTTAATTTTCTACTAAAAACCAACAAACTTGAAAACAAAAATCTTAAAATTGTCAACCAAATAGATGAATTTGTTACTGAAAAATCAATTTCAAAGCATAAATAAAATAGTTACATTTTCAATTCGAAATCAACCAAATTTCAAAAAATAGTTAAATGGGCATCTAAGCAGCATTATGTGGACTGAACCGGTTTTGAGACCTGGAGAATTTTTCCCCTTAAAAATTTAGTTATGAATTTTTTTTCTGAACTATGAAAAATATTGCAAAAGAACAAGAGCCGATTTTGATGCAACTTATTCAGACGTGCAAACTTTTACATTAAAATTTGTTCGTATCTATCATTGTTTCCAAGAAAAAGTAGAAAATTCTATTGTTACAAAAAAGAATTCTCCGGGCTACAAAAGTTATTGAGCAAGCATCAAACTTACAACATATATTCATTGTAAAAGTACAAAATAAAAAAAAAAAATATTGACAACAAATTTAAAGGTGTGTTTCTTGACAAAATCGATTTTTAATTTTTTTCAGCAAAACCGCTACCATTTTGTTAATTTTGAACTTTTTTAAATTTTCGGGTGGGTTTTGCATGATCACGATGAACTATATTAGAATCAAAGAAAAAATAACCCTTGCAGAAATTTTTCCGTGGCCTCGACAGGGGCCCGATCTGGCCAAATGGGGTCCCGATCGAGAAACCAGGTCGAATCAGACCCGTGATGAAACGTATGGCCCAGTCTGGGCTGAACTTGTTATCCCGATCGGTGTGCCGGGTCAGTTCCGAGTCGGTGCCCTATCTGTCCCTGATTGAGTCATATTAAAAATTATGGCGCATTCTTAATCTAAAGAATTAATATTACACAAGATAAATTGAATTGATAATAGATTTTATGCTTTCACGATGATTCATTTTGATAAAAAGAGATATTTCGGGTTTCACTCGTGTAAAAAACTACGAATTGTTTGCTGACGTTTCGTGAACATTGCAGTTCACATCTTCAGGGCTGACCTGAAACTGAGGTATCTGGTCATGATGTTCTTAGGCATACTTTCTACGATGCCTGTGATTGGCCAGAGCACCCCATCGTTGGGACTGGTCGAATTTTACGGGCTCCCAAAATTCCACAAAGAAAACATTCCACTCAGACCGATCGTCAGCGCAATAAACTCACCAACTTACAACCTAGCACGTTTCCTCGCTGCAAAACTAAATCCTTTTACAGGAAACTCCATCACTCACGTCCAAAACTCATTTGACTTTATTAAAAAGATACAACAGATTCACATTCAACCCCAAGACATCATAGTGAGTTTCGACATAGTATCTCTTTTACGAAAGTACCAATCTCGGATACAATTAATATTATTAAATCTATCACAAACTTCCCTTCCGAGCTTGTACCTTTGATAGAACAATGTCTCAACAATACTTACTTCTCGTTCAATAACCAATTCTACGAACAAACCTCAGGGGCAGCAATGGGATCCCCAATCTCACCTGTAATAGCCAATGTCTTTATGGAACATTTAGAAACTAAAATATTTAACCAAGACAAACTTAAACCAGAATTCTGGTTCCGTTACGTTAATGACATATTTGTCATCTGGCGACATGGACGAGATGAACTAAATAAGTTTTTCGATTTTATCAATCAATTACATTCTAATATCCAGTTCACCATGGAAATAGAACAAAACGGAAAATTGCCTTTCTTGGACGTATTAGTTTACAAAAAATCTGATACCACATGGGGAGATGAAGTTTACAGAAAACCCACACATACAAACAGATACTTACCTGCCTCCGCCTACCATCACCCATCTGAAAAATAATCGTTCATCAACTCCCTTGTATACAGAGCTGCCTCCATAACAGACAAAGATAACTTACAAAAGGAATTACAAAACGTTAAAAAAATCCTAATACAGAACGATTACACAAACAAACAAATTGATAAAGCAATAAGAAAACACACTCAAAAAAGTAAGTCAACACAACATACGAAAGAAGGAGAGAGAAAAATGACCACCCCCCTACCCTACATCCAAGGTGTCACAGAACAAATAGGAAGAATTCTCAACAAACACAACATCCAAACCATATTTAAACCACCTGCGAAAATAGGACAACTACTAAATAACCCTAAAGATAAAAAGGCACTCTTCAGTGATCCAGGAGTATATAAAATCCCTTGTTCTTGTAGCAAAGTCTATATTGGAGAAACCGGGAGAGCGGTGAGCCAACGTATGAAGGAACATGGAAGTAAAGTCAGGCTAAAATATTTCACGCAATCAGCACTAACTGAACATTATATCGAAACAGGACATAACATTTTATTTGATGAAACCACAGTCATTGCAAAAACACACAACAAATTTCCAAGAAAACATAGAGAAGCAATCGAAATCTTAAAACACCCTAATAACATCAATAGGGAAAATGGATATAATACCAATCCGATTTGGCTTTCCGTTCTCCCGGATTTTTAAAAAAAGACTTGATTAGCCAATCAAGTTCGTCCAGTCCCCACGGTGGGGTGCTCTGGCCAATTACAGGCATCGTAGAAAGTATACCTAAGAACATCATGACCTGATACCTCAGTTTCAGGTCAGTCCTGAAGATGTGAACTGCAATGTTCACGAAACGTCGGCAAACAATTCGTAGTTTTTTACACGAGTGAAACCCGAAATATCTCTTTTTATCATAAATTGAATTGTATTATTGATTCATTTGAGATTATACTAATACCAAGGTGCACAGCGTAAAATGAGCTCGAAAAGGGGGAAATCTAAGCGTAATTAAAATATTGTATTTTTTATGAAAAAAGGCTTCCATTTCAGCGCCAATAGTAAAAGTGAATTCCTCAATCATTAAAATATTTAATCTTCAGCACCTTGCTCGTAAGGGTCTGTTGGGAAATACGGGAAATGAGTTAATTTAATTTTTTACACATAAATAAATTTTTATTGGAAAATGATATGATACAATGTTGTATAAGCCTATCGATTGAAATTGAGGTCTGTCGAACTTTTTGTAATTTTGATGAATTCTACTTAAATAGGAATTTTACAGTGAAATGCATTTTTCGAACTAACTTTAAAGTTTGGTTACTTCTAACCGGAAAATTTTATTCATATAAATTAATCTCAAAATTGCTTTTAAAATGGCTCAATTTTTAGAATTGAATGCATTCACGTCATACTGTCACAATAGTTTAGAATGAAAAAATTTATCTTATTGATACATAGGTATTACAACATTTTATTTTATTTTCTACATCTTTGTTTTTAAATTTCCTGTAAAATAGAAATTGTGAACCAGAAAAAAGGTGCAGTAAATATATAGTTTTGTAACTAACTTGCATGACAAACTATTTGAATTTTAAATTCTGGTCACTCTTCCAGTGCAGCCGCTTTTTTTTATTAAATCATATAAATAGTGATTTTTTTCGTCAGTCCCGGGTAGAAATTGCCTCTTTATGCCCAAAACTAAATATTGGCTCTTACGAGGCCGCAGCCAGATTTCCTAGCTAGAAGAATCTAGGCTTTCCTTCTGCTGGCCCTCGACAGGTTATTGGCGTATGCTACTTGACTTACATTATTTATAATCTGACTTTTTAGCACTATATTTTTTAATTAAACTAGATAAAAAGCTTTATTCATAAAGATATATTTAAAAAATAATTTCTGTGAATTAATTATTTTCACGAGGGGACCTTGTAAAGCTCTCGGCAGGTAAAACAGGTAATACTTTTTCCTAATTCCTAAAGTATCGGATGAATGCCGTCAAGAATTTATGATGTAGAACTCAGCGTGGCATCGTAACTATAATTATAAGGTGTTATACTTGAAGCCTGCGGTGCGTGCGTTCGATTATTCACGGCGCTTGAGGATATTTTAATAAACTGCCCTTTTCTTTAGTTATTAGTAATAAGTCTTCTCTAGTCAATTTTAACAATCAGTTTAGTTTTAGAATAACGTGCGGAGTATAGTTGATAATCGAATGTGAATAAAAATACGAGAAAACGGATGAGCGTTTGTCACAGGCTACAGAAAGGTGTAAAATCTTTAGATTAAACTTTTGCAAAGGAAACTTATTTTACAATTGGATTAATATTTTCCTTCTTTAAATAAAAAATTTCTGGTAATAGATTTTGGCAATGTGCTGGTTAAACTTTATAACCAACGCAACCATAGTATCATACTTCAGGATTTAAATCATGATCAATTTTTTAATAATTTAATAATATTTTATTTGAATTAAAAATATAAGAAACAATAGCATATGCTTTTGAATAATAGCATACGCATTTGACCGAGAGCGAAAGCACTGTTTGATGCTTCAAAACAATATTTCATTGATTCGGAAGTATTTTTTTTCAGCGTGTGAGGGACTATTTAGATTCTATAAAGACCCTATTGATAGGTCCTCATTGGGTTTCCTACTGATGACCTTGCTAGCTGAGCGTGACGCTTTCGCTTGTGCCCTCGATAGATTGCCACTTTAGGTCCTCGTTAGAAAATAGCACATCTAGACATAGCCTCTTAAGAAACAAATTATAATTTCTACCCGGGCTGTGAATTAAACAAATATATTCATACAGGCGTCAAAGGTTACATTTTTGTGTTCAAATAAAGTATATTATAAAGAAAAAGTGCAATGTACTCTTGGAAAAACCATGAAATATAAGTTTTTTTTCTTGAAATAATATGGTGAAATTTTGTTAGTAACAATGAAAAATAATGAAATAACAGAGATACAGAAGGAAATATAATTGTAAATCTTATTTCGAGTCCAATTCATGAATCTCGACTGGATCCTTCTTAATCCTCACATCACAAGGTGGAGTGTTAAGACACCCCAAGGCCCTATTTTCGCGCATGAGCTAAGCCTAGAGCGTCTCAGAGGGGTAGGGATCTCAATAGCCTCCTCTTCAGTTGTCCTCTGCACGTGGAAATGAATGACGGTCACTAAGTCATGCTACAGATGTTTAGAGAAGCGATAATATGAATTTTTACTGTGCTATCTGGAATGTATGATACGTATCTTTTTCATGTTTTCAAGTATGTTTGTATGCTGTTTTTCTGCTGATGTTTATGAAACTGCATTTTTTGGTCAATATATTATTAACGTTACTGCAAGAAGTTACTTAATCATTTATTATCATTTATGAAATATATTATGTGTTAAGGGCTGTGTAAATAGCCTTTGTGTTTCTTAGAACTAAATAAATCAAAGAAATGGAATTTTCTCGTTATAATTTAGCAGAAAATGATTTAAAAAGTCCTTTGAATAATTTTATAATTTTGTGAAATACTTTAGAAACAATATTATACCATAAATCATTCGTAATGTGTTTCAAAATGACTGGGGTGTGGAGACAACCCATCTTGTGGTAAATGAGACTCTGTCTCACCTTATGGTGTGAGGGTTAAGATAAGATCCGTATGTTATTTTTTATAATATTACTACTAAAGAAAAATAAATACAGCTTAAATTTTACATTTATCTGCCCCATAATAATGTCCATTATTTTTGTGAGAATATGCTCACTGCTCCAGGAACGAAGCACCAATTAGCGAGAAGTCGAGATCGCCATATAAGCGCGGTAAATTCAAATTTAAATCACAGTAGAAAATAATTGTCAATTATCCATTGTATTTAGTACTTATATCTAAACTCGTAAAATAACAAAGTAAGCGTATAAGTGAAATGCGTTCAACCCGAACCCGCAATGTGATCTTCTGACACTTTGGCATAATTGATTAAACTAAATTATTCTTTATTAAACATTAAAACTTTACACTGAAATGTAGCTTTCAAAACCACTGATACCATATTTAGTGTCAATAGCTAAATTGTCTATTTTCCTTGAAAAGTACTAGGTGGCGCTGTAAAACGGGCAACTCGGTCTGGCACGACTCTGGGTCATAAAATTAGCCCTACCCAGGACAGATCATGCCAGCCTGATCGGGGCCAGATTGGCAATAGCGCAAACATATGGCGATTTCTGGGAGGGAATTAATATCTCAGTTAGGCCGAAAGTTATAGAGGTTTAAAGAAAAATATTCTAGTTTTTTGAAAAACAATGCACAAAATTCGAATACGCATAACTTTTTGGAAATTATTTTGTTTGTTGAAAATCAGAAAAATACGTATCGCCTTATTTTCTCTAAGTAAAAACATATTTCGCTTTCAAGAGATGCTGCAGTTTCAAGTATCTGTCTGATTTAAAATGGATTCGGTCTTCCTAATTATTTTGGAAGCTTGACGGTGTTTTATAAAGAAGCAGCCGTGAAGCTTTTTAACAACAAACTTTAACGAATAATCTCAGATCAGTATAGTTTGAACCCAATGGAAATCAGGGCCATTTTCATTAAATTGGCCAATGACACTGTTGCGCTTTATTTTGTAGCCATCACTCTGCATACCCGGTAATAAGCGTAGAATAGAAAAAATTTAATATTTTCAGATTTCAGCGCAAAAGTAAAGATTATTATATTATTTTTAATGCGCGATTTCTCCATCTGTCTAAAATGCCACCATAAGAATAAGACACCCCCTGCACTTATTCACTTCAATTTCCATAGCGGCCGCCTTCTAATTAGTTCACAAAATATGTTTTATAAGTTGTTTTAATTCCTTCAATGCAGAAAGAAAGTTCTGAAATTTTAATTCTCACCAATTTAACTCTGCCTCTCTAGAGTTAAAATTATTTAAATTCACACATTTGAATAGATTTCTTTGGTGCATTTTTTAAGACGTTTAAAAAAAATTACTAAAATAGAAATAAATTTAAATATGAATATTTTTCGAATTTATAACTTATAAAGAGATTTAATAATAAAAAATAGGTTAAATTAATGCTTTTGTTAAATTTTACTAAGTCGATAGAGAGGAATAGGATTTGCACTTTTTCTGTTCCCGTTGGGGGTTTCTTATACGGAGAGAAAATCGCGTATTCAAAGGAAGACAAATTCTTAATTTTCTAGAATTCAACTCTTATTACTGGGTAATTAAATTTCCAGGTAGAAAAGATGCAATGGGTGAACTCTGGATCAACAATGGCATAAGCGTGGATTAACCATGGGTTGAGCGTGGGTTGAGCGTGCGTTAACCGTGGGGTAAGCGTGGAGTAAGCGTGGCTCAAGATTCGGTCAATGTTCATCCATGGTCGTCCTACGGTTGTCCCATTGTTATGAACAATGGGTCAAGCATGGCTAATGGCCCCTCTACCATTCTTCGCCAACGTTCAAACGCGATTTGGTTGAAATTGAACTTTGACGAAATTTTTGAAGATGCACGCAATCTACTAAATTTTCCTCACTTTTTAGAATGGATTGGTGGATACATATCTTGTTTTATTGGACTATGCGCAATTTTGTGATAACCCGCGTGAAAGAAGTTTGCATGGCTCAAGAATGGCAAGACACTTCAAAATATCTGGCTAAAGCATGAGTCAGGGATAAATAATAGCCTGGCGAATCCCTTGCTCTTGTTCGCCTTCCATGCTAAGGACACGCTAAACATGATTGAATATTCTTAAGAACATGTAAGTGTCGCGCACCAGCTAGCTTAGCACGTAATTTAAAAGAACATTTTAGTAATTTACACTGTGCTAACTGCCAAAATAACTACCAATGGTGATTCGACGATCCAGGTGGGCCAGATCAAGCACCAGGTACATTATTACGTATTCTAAGAGACATTTAAAAAATTTTAAATTTGGTGAATAACGAAAACAATTCCAAGTAGTGAGTCGACGACCCGGGAGCACCAGATCACGCATCAGGTAGTTCAGCGTGTATTCTACGAGAACTTTTTAAGAATTTAAATGGTGTATAAAAATATTGTTTTTATTGTTTTCTATTCTATTTTTTTACATTTGGTATACGCAGAAATGTTTTTATAAAATGAAAAAATTATAAACCCATTTTAATTAAAAAATTTTTAGTATAATGTTCACTTTGTTCACAGATTAGTATAATTTTTTTTTTAACTTGAAGAAGATGAATAAGCCCAATGATTTAAATGTGTCTTTTAATAAATATAAAATGGTTCGAATGTTCAAGTGACAGTATACTAATCTAGTTTTTGTACAAAAGAATTATTTCCTTTAATCACGTGAGAGTCGAGTTTTTTGTATATGCATACAATGCTTTATGCCATCATAGTAAATAAATGCAACAATATTTATAGTGTTTTAAATTTGTTTAATTTTAAAGAAAAAATTCTCTTGCATATGGTTCGAAAAAATGGAAAATTATGGAATTTCGAAACGCTTTCCGTATTATCTTTATATTCTTCATATACAGATAAATAAATACAGATGAATAGGCTTTAGAGGTTGGACAGTTCCTTTCCCCGTTTTCTCTCTAATAAAAAAGTTTGTGAAATATTCGATATTCATCCAGGAAACCTGGGCGACTAGATACGATATTCCTAACATTCTATTTTAGTTTTTATTTTTTAAAAGCTGTACATCTTTTATTGTGAGCAAAAATAATTTTTAATGACGGCAAAGGGAATGTAAAGTTTCTATGAATAAATTTCCATTACTGATATTTTCTCCACAATTCATGTTTTCATCCAGAAATGAAAAAACCTACTCGACTAGATAGGATATTCCTAATATTTTTTATTCACGTTTTTTTAGCTGTACATTTTTTATCAACAGTAAAAATAAAATTTTAAAGACGGAAAAAGCATTAAAAATTTCTAAGAATAATTTTGATTTATTTAAATGTTCTCTACATTTTACATGTTCATCATAAAGCCTACGCACGTAGATACGATGTTCCTGATATACATATATGATTTATATTTTTTGAAACGTGTACATTTTTTATGGAAAGCAAATAGTAACTTTCAATAATGGCAACAGTAATGTAAAATTTGTAAGAATAATTTTAATCTGGAGCAATTTTTAACACGTTTCACATTTTCATACAGAAAGCCTAGACGAACAGATACGATATGCCTAATATTTTTTACTCATATTTTTTTAAAGTTGCATATTTCTTATAAAAGAGTAATTTTCATTTAGGGAAATTTTCTTCATGTTAGACAGATGTATTATCGATTTATTTATTCGATTAACAATAGACAATAGAAATATTTGTAAATTTTTCTGTGTATCACGAAAAAATGATAATTTGCAGTAATAAACCAGATTTTTTTTAAATTTTCGGAATAAATTTTTCGTCTGTAGCAAGTTTAAAAATATTATTCTCTATTCAAATTTTTTCTTGATTGATATATGGAGAGGTCGTCTTGTAAAATTCAGAATTTCTATTCTAACTTTGTATTTTAAAACATGCTGTAAAATGATAAAAAATATATATGCAATATCATTACGAATAAAACGCAATTTCATTTGTTTAGTAATATCCCTCTACTATAAATAATCTTAGTTCAAACAATTTTTTGGAAGCATAATGTTTAGTTTTGTATTGAACATTCTCCTCACTGGTATTCGGGGAAACATTTTCGCTTTTTATTTGAGCTACAATTTACAAAAGTAATTTTCATTTGAATATTGTTGACATAAGAAAATATGTTTGGAAATAATTTTTTTTTGAAAATGTTGTCACCCCAATGAAATATTGATGTTATAGAAACTACATTCAATTTTAGGATCGACAAGGACAAGATTTGTTTTATGCAAAAGTTTCCTCTTGATAATAGTGTATGCTTGTATGTTTGTAAATTTTTCGAATAGTATCTTTTATGATGCAGCAGAAGTAAAATACTTGTTATCAAAAGAATTACACTTTTTTAAATATTAATAATATTTTTTCTTCAAATCACACCACTTGTTATTGCAAAATATGTGTCAATGAAGAAACATTAATAAATCACAATGTAACTGAAAATGAAAACGTGACATGGCACTTCTCGGCAAACCGTGGCACATTCCCCCATTGTCAATTTCATCTATTTCTTATTTAGCAAAGTTATTTGTTCATTTATGTTAAATGCTTTATTCCATTTGTATTCCAAATAATATCGAATCCTGAAGCCCAAAATAATTTCATGTAGCATTATTTAGCTTGAATAATTCAGATATATCAGGAACGTTTTTCAACTTTATTTTCATACAGTATGGGTGTAATATCAGTTTTAAGTACTATTTTTAGAAATAATTTAATTTGTATCCTACAAATTTCTTGCACTTAAAAAGTTAGATTAGACATAATTCCATCTATTTATCAATATAAGTCTCGCTTCCTATCTAATTTCCTCACCCAACAGCAATCCAACTTTCCCAAGGACCCCTCTGTAAATTCCCCATAGTACCGAGCACAGTAAATGATGTACGAACGCTGATATTTCTGTCATGCGCAGTAGCGATTTATGTGTATTTTTAGGTTATGTTAACCTTTATTATGGTTATGTTAAACGTGTTGAACTCCAAATTTCCCAAAGTTTGAACCAGTATTTTTTTTGCGAGAAATAAATAAAAAGTCATGAAATCAGGAAAAGTACGTTTTAATTAATTCATATGTCCTTTTAAAATGACTAAAATTGTTTAAACTAATACAATTTTGAAAACTAATAAAATTTTGAAAATCAATGAGATTGTACATTTTTTGAAAATAAGTAAATTTGATAAAGTTTTTGAAAAAAAAGTAAAATTTTTAAATTCCAAAAAAAAATTGAAAAATTTTGCTAAGTTCCTAGAGTACAGAACAAACACCCGAAAATAATTTGGAAAATTATTGAGATCGGTAAAATTTGGAAAATTAGTAAAGATGATAAAGTTTTTAAAATTAGTAAAATTTTGAAATTAAAGATAATTTCGGTAATTTTCTAGGGTACAGGTCAACCGCTACTTCGAACTCGTCAGAGTACCTGTCATGGGGCACCCCCGCTTTTATCGTAGACATGCTTGATTATTTTCTACATTTTTAAGTATGCTCTTCTCTGTGACAAGTACATAAATTCACCATTTTAGTGACAGTTACACGGCCCCTTTTCCCTTAAGAAGAGCACACTTAGGTACTTTACAAAGAATTTAGAAAGGGGACAATAATAATAATAATTTAATAATATAATTATTTAATTATAATAATTAATAATAATAATAATAATAATTTTTCACCACTTTCTGACCACCCCTCCGCCACCCACCTCGCGGACAGCCGTGGAATTTCGACAAATAACCGTCCCCCCCGTACTTTGTAAACGTGGACGTATTTTATAAAAATATAGAAACTATTATTCTTCAAAATATCCGGTAGGTCGCGACAATTCCATGGACGTCATTTGAGTACTCACTAAAATTTCAGATTCTTTTGTTTTCACACGTCAACAGTCCGAAACTCGTTGACTAGCTAACAGCTGTTAGTGCATTTTGCAACAATTTATCGTCAAACTGGTCGGAAATTCGAATGAAAAAACGTCATTTTAGTACTCTTCAAACCCACGGGGAATGATTGTTTGGATGTTAAAAACTAACAATAAGTTTGACTGGCAGCACCTTAGTGGTGCCAAAGTTAACTAACAGACTGAAACATGTCAAAAATTGGAGTGTAAAAACATTTGAAACCCATTGGGGATGATTTTTTAGGTGCAAACAACTACCAAGAAGTTTGACTGGCAGCTCCTGAGTGGTTCCAAAGTTGATTGGCAGGCTGTCAAACATGCCAAAAATTCAAGCCAAGAAACGTGATTTTAGTACTCTTGAAACCCATTGTTGCGAGCTGTGAATTTGCATACAAAGTGAGAGATTCGTAGTTTCTGTTTTGATATACATATTATTTTTATAGAAGTATCTTATAGATTAAAATTTTAGTTAATGAAAAGGGGAAAACTTTCATCAGGTTGGTGATTAAAATGTCAGGCAACTTTGGCCCTACTCTGGAGCTGCCAGTCAAATTCTTTGTTAGTTGTTTGCACCAAAATAATCATCCTCGACGGGTATGAAGAGTACTGAAATGAAGTTTTTTCACTCGAATTTTTGACATGTTTGAAAGTTTCCCAGTTAACTTTGGCACCACTCAGGAGCTGCCAGTCAAATTCTTTGTTAGTTGTTTGCACCAAAACAATCATCCTCAATCGTTTTGAAGAGTACTAAAAGGACGTTTTTTCCCTCGAATTTTTGACATGTTTGACAGTTTTTCATTTAACTTTGGCACCACTCATGAGCTGCCAGTCAAAATTTTTGTTAGTTGTTTACACCAAAATAATCATCCTCAATGGGTTTGAAGAGTACTAAAATGAAGTTTTTTCAATCGAATTTTTGACATGTTTGACAGTTTCCCAGTTAACTTTGGCACTACTCAGGAGCTGCCACTCAAACTTATTGCTAGTTTTAAGCAGCAAAACAATCATCCTCAATGGCTTTGAAGAGTACTAAAATGACGTTCCTTCACTCGAATTTTTTACGTGGTTGACAGTTTGCCAGTTGACTTTGGCACCGCTCAGGAGCTGCGAGCCAAATTCTTTGTTAGTTGTTTGCACCAAAACAATCATCCTCAATGGGTTTAAAGAATACCGAAATGACGTTTTTTCACTCGCAATTTTACGTGCTTGACAGTTTGCCAGTTGACTTTGGCATCACTCAGGAGCTGCCAGTCAAACTCATTGTTAGTTTTTAGCACCAATAGAATCATCCTCAATGTGTTTGATGAGTACTAAAATGTCGTTTTTTCACTCGAATTTTTGACATGTTTGACATTTTCCCAGTTAACTTTGGCACCACCCAGGAGCTGCTAGTCAAACTTATTGTTAGTTTGTAGCACCAAAACAGTCATCCTCAATAAGTTTGAATAGTACTAAGGTGACGTTTTTTCACTGGAATTTTTGACATGATTGACAGTTTCCCAGTTAACATTGGCACCACTCAGGAGCTGCCAGTCAAACTTATTGTCAGTCCTTAGCACCAAACCAATCATCCTCAATGGGTTTGAATAGTATTAAGGTGACGTTTTTTGATGGAATTTTTGACATGTTTGACAGTTTCCCAGTTAGTTTTAACACCACTAAGGAGCTGTCGGTAAAATTTTTTGTTAGTTGTTTGCACCAAAACTATCATCCTCAATGGGCTTGAAGAGTACTGAAACGACGTTTTTTCATTCGAATTTTTGATATGATTGACAGTTTCCCAGTTAACTTTGGCACCACTCAGGAGCTCCCAGTCAAACATATTGTTAGTTTTTAGCACCAAAACATTCATCATCAATGAGTTTGAAGAGTACTGAAATGAAGTTTTTTCACTCGAATTTTTGACATGTTTGACAGTTTCGCAGTTAACTTTGGCAACACTTAGGAGCTGCCAGTCAATTTCTTTTTTAGTTGTTTACACCAAAATAATCATCCTCAATGTGTTTGAAGAGAACGAAAATGAAGTTTTTTCACTCGAATTTTTGTTATGTTTGACAGTTTCCAGTCAACATTGGCACCACTCAGGAGCTGCCAGTGAAATTCTTTGTTAGTTCCTTACACCAAAACTATCATCCTAAATGAGTTTGAAGAGTAATGAAATGACGTTTTTTCACTCGAATTTTTTACATGTTTGACAGTCTGCTAGTTAGCTTTGGCACCACTCAGGAGCTGCTAGTCAAATTCTTTTATAGTTGTTGGCACCAAAACTGTTCTCCTCAATGTGTTTGAAGAGTGCTAAAATGACGTTTTTTCACTGGAATTTTTTACGTGTTTGACAGTTTGTCAGTTGAATTTGGCACCACTCAGGAGCTGCCAGTCAAATTCTTTGTTAGTTGTTTGCATCAAAACTGTCCTCCACAATGGGTTTCAAGTGTACTAAAATTACGTTTTTTCATTCGAATTTTTGCCATGTTCGGCAGTTTCCCAGATTACTTTCACACCACTGAGGAGCTCCCAATCAAACGTATTGTTAGTTCTTAGGACCAAAACATTCATCCTCAATGAGTTTGAAAAGTACTAAAATGACGTTTTTTCACTGGAATTTTTGACATGTTTGGCAGTTTCCCAGTTAACTTTAGCACCACTAAGGAGCTGCCAGTCAAATTCTTTGTTAGTTGTTTACACTAAAATTTTAGCCATTGAAACGAAGCATGTGTGAACTCGGGCGTTGTCGTGATGAAAGAGAATTTTTTTCTCGCCAAATGTGGTCGTTTTTTTTAAATTTCTTCT
>NC_046663.1:139829534-139832492 GCF_010883055.1 Belonocnema kinseyi
AAACGCGGCACCCATCTTGCCGATAGCTTTTTCATGCCTAATTTTTCATGTAGAATTGAAACAACTGCACCTATAGATATCCCTGTGGCCTCAGCTAACTCAAGCATATTAATCTTCTATCCTTCAACACCATATCGTGGATTTTATTGATGATTTCGGGAGTACTTGCTTCTACGGGCCTTCCTGAACGTGGTTCGTCACTTATTGATGTACGACCACGCTTAAATTCAATTACCCAGTTATAAACCGTTGCTAAGGCAGGGGCAGATGTACCATGAACTGAGTCCAATTCATTTTTTATCTCATATGGAGTTAAACCCTTTAAATGAAAATGTTTGATTACCGCTCTGAACTCGTTTTTTTTCCATTTTTCTGAACGAACAATTTTTTTTCAGTTGGTTATAAAAACACGTAATCTCAGAAGATGTGGACTGTGACTGCACCATATATCTAGTCGGGAGTGGTGCTGACTGAAAACAGATGATTTGGAGCGATTCGCGCGCCATCTGTTGGTCATTCTAAGGACTTATTGAACTACCCTCGTATTTTCACACGAATTTTTCACATGTTCGACGGTTTGCCAGTTAACTTTGACACCACTCATGAGCTGCCAGCCAAACTTATTGTTAGTTTTTAGCACTAAAACAATCATCCTCAATGAGTTTGAAAAGTACTAAAATTACGTTTTTTCACACGAATTTTTCACATGTTCGACAGTCTGCCAGTTAACTTCGGCACCACTCATAAGCTGCCAGTCAAACTTATTGTTAGTATTTAGCACTAAAACAATCATCCTCAATGAGTTTGAAGAGTACTAAAATTACGTTTTTCCACTGGAACTTTTGACATGTTTGACGGTTTCCAAGTTATCTTTCGCACCACTAAGGAGCTGCCAGTCAAATTCTTTGTTAGTTGTTTACACCAAAACAGTCATTCTCAATGGTTTTGGATTGTTCTATAATCACGTTTTTCCACTCGAATTTTTGACATGTTTTGTCAATTTCCCAGTTAACTTTAGCACCACTCAGGAGCTGCCAGTCAGACTTATTGTCAGTTTTAGCACCAAAACAATTATCCTCAATGGGTTTGAAGAGTAGTAAAATGACGTTTTTTCACTAAACTTTTTGACATATTTGACAGTTTCCTAGCTAACTTTAGCAGCACTCAGGAGCTGCCTGTCAAATCCTTTGTTAGTTGTTTGCACCAAAACTATCCTCCTCAATGGGTTTGCAGGGTACTAAAATGACGTTTTTTCACTGGAATTTTTGACGGTTTCCAAGTTATCTTTAGAACCACTAAGGAGATGCCAGTCAAATTCTTTGTTAGTTGTTTACACCAAAACAATCATTCTCAATGGGTTTGAAGAGTTCTATAATCACGTTTTTTCACACGAATTTTTGACATGTTTGACCGTTTCCCAGTTAACTTTGGTACCACTCAGGAGCTGCCAGTCAGACTTATTGTTGGTTTTTAGCACCAAAACAATCATCCTGAATTGGTTGAAGGGTACTAAAATGACGTTCTTTCACCAGATTTTTTGACATGTTTGACAGTTTCCCAGATAACTTTGGCACCACTCAGGAGCTGCCAGTCAAACTTATTGTTAGTTTTTAGTACCAAAAGAATCAGCCTCAATGTGTTTCATGAGTACTAACATGACGTTTTTTCTATCGAATATTTGACATGATTGACAATTTCCCAGTTAACTTTAGCAGCGATCAGGAGCTGCCAGTCAAATTCTTTGTTAGTTGTTTGCACCAAAACATTCATCCTCAATTTGTCTGAAGAGTACGACAATGACGTTTTTTCACTCGAATTTCTGACATGTTTGACAGTTTCCCAGTTAACTTTGGCACCACTCTTGAGCTGCCAGTCAAACTTATTGCTAGTTTTTAGCACTAAAACAATCATCCTCAATGTGTTTGAAGAGTACTAAAATTACGTTTCTTCACTCGAATTTTTGACATGCTTGACAGTTTCCCAGATTACATTGACAACACTCAGGCGCTCCAAGTCACACGTATTGTTAGTATTTAGCACCAAAACATTCATCCTCAATGAGTTTGAAGAGTACTAAAATGACGTTTTTTCACTTGAATTGTCGACATGTTTGACGGTTTCCAAGTTATCTTTAGAACCACTAAGGAACTGCCAGTCAAATTCTTTGTTAGTTGTTGGCACGAAAACAGTCATTCTCAATGGGGTTGAAGAGTACTGAAATGACGTTTTACACTCGAATTTTTGACATGTTTAACAGCTTCCTAGTTAACTTTAGCAGCACTCAGGAGCTGTCAGTCAAATTCTTTGTTAGTTGTTTGCACCAAAACTATCCGCCTCAATGGGTTTCAAAGGTACTAAAATTACGTTTTTTCACTGAAATTTTTGACATGTTTGACGGTTTCCAAGTTATCTTCAGAACCACTAAGGCGCTGCCAGTCAAAGCCTTCATCAGTTGTTTACACCAAAATAGTCATTCTCAATGGGTTTAAAGAGTTCTATAATCTCGTTTTTTCACACGAATTTTTGACATGTTTGACAGTTTTGCAGTTCACTTTGGCAACATTCAGGAGCTTTCAGTCAAACATATTGTTAGTTTTTAGCACTAAACCAATCATTCTCAGTGAGTTTAAAGAGTACTAAAATGACGTTTTTTCACTCGAATTTTTGACATGTTTGTCAGTTTCCCAGTTAATTGCAGCACCAGTCAGGAGCTGCCAGTCAATTTCTTTGTTAATTGTTTACAGCAAAACAATCATCCTCAATGTGTTTGAAGAGTACGAAAATGAAGTTTTTTCACTCGAATTTTTGTTATGGTTGACAGATTCCAGTCAACATTGGCACCACTGAGGAGCTGCCAATCAAACATATTGTTAATTTGTAGCACCAAAACAATGATCCTCAATGGGTTTGAAGAGTCATAAAATGACGTTTTTTCACTCGAATTTTTTACATGTTTGA
>NC_046663.1:139832592-139838774 GCF_010883055.1 Belonocnema kinseyi
CCGCAGGATTTCACCGGGAGCGGGTGCTAATCTGAAAAATTGCACCCGCTTCCAGCGAAATCGCGGTAAAATTTCAGCCACAACCACGTCTCACGACCGTGAGATAGGTATATATATTAAACCACATACAGATTTTTCTAACAGTGTATACAGTCCTATGATGATATACGGATAAAAGTACTGCGTGCCAGTAGCATGATAGTACTAGAGACCAACTAGAGATAGGGGAAACTAGCCAGAGCCCCACTAGAGCCCTTTAGAAATTTCTGCACGGGATGTCTCGCCGTTTGGAAAATGACTCGACACCGAAAGTTTAATATTTTTTTAATATTATGAAACAATTTTTAATAAATGTTCATATATTTATAATTATTTTTTTCTGATAATTCATTATTTTAGTTGAAAATGCCTTTCTTTAATTTAACAACTATTCTCTTAAAAATATTTGTTTTTTGTAGCTAGGAATGAATTTTTTGAATTAAAAATAACTATTCCATATTTCGTTGCATATCATCATAACTTGAGAATGCAGCAACTGTTATTTTAAAAAGTTCTGTGTTTTGTTCACATTTTTATTTTTTATTTTCAATATTAATATTACAACAAGGCTCTCGAGTTTTCCCTAACATATCTGCCTTTTCCCAGACGGGATCGCGTCTTGCAATTATTGAAAATTATTGATATGCGGTACAAATGTTAGAGATAAAACTTGTAAATCTAATGCAAGTTCTCTGCGGAAGTATAGCTGCATCAAATTGCAAGGCGCAGCTTTCTCGCCAGCCACCTTTACACTTTGATCCTATTCTTGTACACTTTTTCTCTTTAACCTACCCTTTTTGGGATTGCAAAATTGTATGCACAGTCATATCGATTTTAGGAGGTCTGTCTACAAAGGAGGTCTAAAAAAAATGAGGTAACGTATTACGCCAATAAGCACACACTAAATACTTTCCCCGGATTTAGAAGATTAAGATTGCTACGTGCCACATCGGAAAATGAGGAAAACCTTTCTGAAAGAAAAAAATTATGGGAAACATTTTTCTCATCTTCTCTACAATTTCCTTGCCAGTCGAAGCTCAGACACCGTATGTCTCTTAGTAGCTAAAAGTCCATTGTAACTGAGTTTTATTAAATCATTGTTTATTACACGCGTGTACGACAAAAATATTGTTCTTTTAAAATGTTAACGGTTGATGGTATAACGTATTCCATTAAAGATTGTGGTGGTTCAGGTGACTGTCTATTTAAGTGCTTAGCTGTGGCAAATGAAAGTTCAAACTGTTCTAGAATTCGGCGAGATGTTGTAAATTACGTGGTTAATAAGTGGCATGAGTTCGGTTGTCTTCAAAATTATAAAAATTACAGAGAATATCGACTGGAGATGGGTGCTTCGGGCACATACGCATTGGAATTAGAAGTCTGTGCAGCGTCCTCTTCTTTAAAATTGAATATAATTCACATACGGCAAATGACAAACGGAATTTCGAATGACGGCAGTAGGAAATATAAATATTTTACCGGGGAATATTTCGTTGAAGACAGCTGCAGAGCAACAGTATATTTACTTCTGACTAGGATAGCAACTGAAGAATCAAGGGATGCTCATTTTCGACTGTTAATACCCGCATCACAGCAGCTTGATGGAAATACGAATGTTATGCAGGATGCATCTGGTGTATCTTCAGAAGAGAGTCGAATTAACGACATTTACGGAGATAATGCCGAAATTATGGAAACGTCAGGAGATACGGAAAGAACAAGAGCCTCTTCATACAGTGAAGTTGAAAATGGAAATATAAGGGAGGCCCCGAAGCGACAAAAATGTGCAACTGACTCAACACGAAAAAGGAAAAGGAACGCGGAAAAAAATGCATGGAAATCGTGGCTAGATGTACAATTGAAGGAAGTGGTAATGAATGCCTTAAATTATTTTCAGGAAGAAAAAGACTGTGGTAAAAGTGATGATATTTCGAAAGTGCACAATCGGGTGGCTCAGTGTTTAGGAATTTCAGAACGCAGCGTAGAATGAGTTTTGAAAGAATTTCGCGATACTGAAGGGAATTTTAAAGAACGTTGCATTACGAATGCAAATAAACGCATTGAAGTGGACGAATTCACGAAGGGATTAATCAGAAGAATAATATTTGATGCTTACATAAAAAAAGTATTCCTACCATTAAAAGTATACATCAGCAGTTGCAGACTGCTGTTCCAGATTTACAACAATTTTCCATGTCAAAGATGCGATCACTGCTACTGGAAATGAAATTTAAGTACAAAAAACTGAATCAGCGTCCAGTTCTTATGGAAAGTTTCACTGTAGCTGGAAAACGAGCTGAGTTTTTGCGAAAAATAGAGGAATATAGGCATAATAACTGGAATATATTCTATCAAGATGAAACTTGGTGTGGAGCCAATCATTCTTTAAAACGTGGTTGGCTCGAGCATGTTCAAAAAAAAAATACAGATAATTACGATTATTACCGTGGTCATGTGCAGCACTACGGGGGATACCAGGGAGGCTTCGTCAATCCATCAGGAGCAGGTCTGCGAATTATAATTTCGCACATCGGCAGTAAAGACGGTTTTTTAGAAGATTGCATGCTGTGCTTCATTGGTAAGAAAGGGAATCAAGATTATCACCAAGAGAAGAATAAGCAACACTTCGAAGAATGGTTCCGGAAAGTTTTGCGAAAGATACCGACAAAGTCTGTCATTGTCGTCGACCAGGCACCTTATCATACGATGCTTGATCCAGAATTCAGAAACCCCACTCTTGCTTGGAAGAAAGCATCGATCATTGAGTGGGTACAAAAAAGAAAAATTCCCCTTCCGGTGGGTGTTGAAGCACACGAAATGCTAACAATTAGAGATCTTCTAAATATGACTAAGCCTTATCGGTATCCAAAGTGTTAGTTATTAGAAAAAATCACTCGGGAAATGCGAGGAGATGATGTAAAATTACTTTGGATGCCGGTGGCTCATTGTGAACTCAACGCTATCGAGTTGATTTGGGCACATGTTAAGAGAACAGTTGCTGCTGAAAATAGCACTTTTAAGATAAAGGATGTTCTCGAACTTTGCCAAAAGGCATTGAGTTCCGTGTCACCTTCTTTATGGGCAAAATGCATTCAACATGTCCAGAAAGTGGAAAATGAATACAGGGGCATTGAGAAGGATATGGGCAAGGTGGTCATAAATCGCCCATGGTACCTGAGACCAGTAGGTACGGGCAAGCGATCGTCTTTTTCTCCACAGGCTACCAGGCTACCCTTTCTCTACCAGTATGCAACGATACAGCCCGTCACTTGGATTCGAAGTTGCGTCAGCCCTTCGAAGTTTGGTCTTCTTCTTTTCAGCTTGCGTATTTCCTCTCTATTTCCTGGCCTATTCCTAAATTAAAAATGCTAATAGGTCCGAAAAATCCTAGACATTTTTGTGAGTTTGAGAATGTATTCGTACAATATACATGGATTCTTGACGATTCCGATTTGCAGTTCGAATTTTCGCAACCTCTTAATAATAATTTATTTTTTATCTTATTTGATAATGTTTTATTTTAATTTTAATTTCAACTAAAATTAAAACTTTTATACTGATATCACGTTTAATATTAATATTTCTTAATTAAAAACTGCGGATAATAACATAAAAAAGACACTGATTTTTCAATTGTTTAAACAAAAATTGTTTTAAAAAAATGTTTGATTTTGTCAGTTACGGCACAAGCGAATCATGAAAATTTTCATGATAAAAATGAAAACTGCCTCTCATAAAAATATAGAATCAAGCAATTTTGTATAATTTTTTAGATGAACAATTTCGCTCGGAATATTTCTTGTGTACCATCCTTTTTAGATTCTAAAATAGTGTGCCAAAGGGCAATTAAATCGGATAATTCCTTCGTAAGTTATCGTGTTCACAGATAACGAAGACGGAAACCAAAGATAGACATTGAAGTAAAACCCATCTTTTGTCTAGCAGTGAACCCCAAAACGTCGAGATTTGATGGTGTCCGCGGAAGTAATTTTGCACATAAAACCAATACCTTCTCATTGAGATGATAATGTTTAAAGTTATTATTCAACATTAAAATTGATCAGACAGATTTTTCTAAGATCAAAATATAAATTCACAGCGATTATCAACCTTCCACATGTAAAAACTTTAATTTTACACCTTTAAAATTGAATATTATCAACATGGATTCAAAATGAAGTAATTTATAAAATAAAATATTAATCGCAAGATTTGTGCTTCAAAACATTGGTCCTTAGATGAATAAAAAGTTCACTTAGAACTTAACAAATGTTTCAATAACGAGAATTGTGATATTACAACATTAAAAATCAAAAGGCCTATGAAATTTTAATTTTAATTGACTTTAAATAGTTTGCAAATTAATCATTCCTAAATTAATGACACAAATAATAATAAACACTTCCAGAATTGTCAATTTTTATCAGATTTCCAATTAGCATAGAATAATTGCAATTTCAAAGGGTTTTATTATTATATTACTATATATATTATATTATATTATTATTTATAAAATATTATTTTTATATATAATTTTAACAAATGCGAATAATAATAATTAACGTTTGTTAATAATAACGTTTTTTTAATGTTAATGAGAATAATAATGATTAACGTTTCTTTTTTACGCGTGTCGTTCATTCACGCAGCCTACTGTAAATTCACTATGTATTATATAGGTCAATTAGTTTCCAACGTAGTGCGATGTAAGATAACACAACATTTTTTACAGTATAAGATTGTTGGATGAGAGCCATAAAAAGCCTGACTATATGAATTCTGTAATAAATTCAGCTTGATGAATAGTGCACAACTTAAATTTGGGAGAAACATAAAAATGTACATCCCATTTCTAGCCTTTATCAAGAGCCAGAGGCAAACCTGTCAAACCGATGGACACTATATTTTGACTGGATATGCACGATATCATTTGACACTTATTTCTAACGGTACCTTATTCTAATCTATATATGTATACAGTTGAATGGTATATATGTCGTCATATCAAATGCAAATTGGGCTGACCAACGACCTACTTTCTGGTCAGGTACCTGTGAGCTAGAGCAGACCATCCCTTTTTTCAGGGGTCTTTTGTTTGAAAATGGAAAAAAATTGAGATTAAAAACTTCTTAACTTTGCAATCAGTGCTTTGAAAGTACAATATTTGGAATCTACGTATTGTTCCGATTCCAAAGACATGTAATTTGTCTATAAAGATTGAAAATTTGAGAAGTATTTAGTCTTAAATTGACTGTAAAGCTGATTTTTCTTGATATTAAACTCATTCAAATTTTTAACTTTTCAAAGCAAGTAATATATCATTAAAATCGGAAAAATTCGTAGATGCTGATAATGCTATTTTCAAATCGCTAGTTGAAAAATTAAAAGTTGAAAAATTTCCTTATTTTGACATGCCTGTGGACAAAAGACCCTTGCTGGAGTAAGCTCACATACACCAAGGCACATTCAGTACCTAGAATCCCAAAACTTAATCCGCTTCAGGAGGACGACTGAAAATTCTACAAAAATAAAATATACCAAATAAAAAATGTAGCAATTAGAAAATTACAGTATCGGATATTTTGTTATTTCAGAAATTATATCACGTAAATTTCGAATATAATTTAATTTCGAGAAAAGCCCGCCAAATATAATAGTATCTCAATCAATATTAAATAAACAAAAATGCATATTTTGCATTATTTTTCGAGTATTTTGGTAGAAAAAAAAAACACTTTTTTACCGAAATCTACCGAAATGTAAATTGACTAATAATTACTTTTATTTTATTGATATTAAAAGTGTAGTTTTGAATATAATTTAATTTCGACAGAAGCCCGCCAAATATAAAAGTTTATCAATCAACATTAAATAAACAAAAGTGCAAATTTTGCATTATTTTCGAGTGTTTTGGTAGAAAAAAAACGTTTTTTCACGGAAATCTACGGAAAGATAAATTGATTAATAATCACTTTTATTTTATTGGTATTAAAAGAGTAATTTCGAATATAATTTAATTTGGAGAGAAGCCCGCTAAATATAATACGAGGGTAGTTCAATAAGTCCTTAGAATGAAGTATAAAAACAATTTTTTTTGGGTAAATTTTTCTTTATTTTTCAACATAATCTCCTTGGAGCTCTAT
>NC_046663.1:139838874-139875644 GCF_010883055.1 Belonocnema kinseyi
AGAAGATGTGGACTGTGACTGCACCATATATCTAGTCGGGAGTGGTGCTGACTGAAAACAGATGATTTGGAGCGATTTGCGCGCCATCTGTTGGTCATTCTATGGACTTATTGAACTACCCTCGTAGTATATGAATCAATATTAAATGAACAAAAGTGCAAATTTTGCATTATTTTTCGAGTGTTTTAGTAGAAAAAACACTTTTTTACCGAAATCTACCGAAATGTAAATTGATTAATATTAACTTTTATTTTATTGATATTAAAAGTGTAGTTTCGATTATAATTTAATTTCGAGAGAAGCCCTCCAAATAGAAAAGTATATCAATCAACATTAAATAAACAAAAGTGCAAATTTTGCATTATTTTACAAGTATTTTGGTAGAAAAAAAACTTTTGTTACCGAAATCTACCAAGAGATAAATTGCTCAATAATCACTTCCATTTTATTTATTAAATACTGAAAGTGTAGTTTCGGATACAATTTGATTTCGAAAGAAGCCCGCCTTATCAATATATGTAGCAATAAAGATTAAATAATCGAAATTGCAATTTTTGCATTATTTTTCAAGAGGTTGGCAGAAAGAAAACCTTTCTGAAAGAATCTCACATTATTTGATCTGGAATAAATGGTGAAATTAGTATATTTTTTCGCTGCATTAATTCAAAATACTCCAATAAATTTGGAAATTCAGTAATATCTTTGTTATAATTTTATATTTTCTCAAATAATTAGTCATAAGCAAGGGCTTCGTTTCGTTCTGAGGTATACGCAATTATAAGTTCTCCAATTTTACCGACATTGCAGTTTTCGCAAGGATAGTCTCAATCAGTAATCCCAGATCTGAAACGAGATGTGGTCCAATGCTATGACAGGGCTATATCCGTGTGAATATAGTAGGAGACGCTGTAAATGACTTGAGTTGCGCGCGCAACCCATTTCTCCTCTTCTGAATTTGAAAACTCGAAGGTGCACGATTGCCGGTCGGAGCACTTCGACGATTCTATTTATATATCTATCTGCTAACTGCTTTGAAATAAATTCAGGAGATTGGGATTTTAATGTTTCCAGATTTCGATGCTGGCGTTTCTCATGATTTTAATAGATCGCGCGCTTCTTGATATGCGTATGTTTTGAGGTTATGTTATTTCATGTATAAAATATAAATTATATAAATATTAATACTATTATATATATAAATATATGCGTATATTAATAATGATAATATTATAATCATGTTATTTTATAATAGTCTTATTTATATCTTGATCCGCATTTGAAAGAAATGAAAGAAATTGGCGATTTTGGAATTCATCTCGTTTGGATAAAAACTCAATTATTTGATTGAAAAATTATCTATTTTGTTGAAAATGTAACTATTTTGTAAAAAATCCTCTTTCTATCAAAAGTTCAACTACTTTTTTAAAATTTTCTATTTTTTTTATTTGAAGGTTCATCTCTTTCGTTGAAAATAGATTTTTGAAACTGACAATCAATACCATTTTTGGTTAAGAAATCATGTGTTTTGTTAAAAGGTCGTCCTTCTTTGCAGAAATTAAATTGTTTTATGGAAAATTTATACTTTTTGATTAAAAATTACATTTTTCGGTTGAATTATCAACTATAAATATGTTTTGGTTGTAGAGTCGTTCTGTTGTAAATGCAACTATCCTTAATATGAAACCTCTAAACGAACGATTGCTCGTTCCTTGATAGCTACACGCGTGCAAAAGGGACACTCGTGAGTCACTGTGAGTTAGACAGTAATGAAACGTTACACGCATTTTCTTGATATTGAATGATCCCAACGGAGCTGGCTTGATCTGCGCTTGCTTGGATTTGAGTGACGTTCATTGGCTACGGTGCGCGTCTGTACTTGATTTTTAAATACGCACGCGACTATAGAGCCAAAGACCGACGCACAGTTCAAGCATGCACAAGTATTTTTGGATCACTGTTGGGAATAATAATCGAACCAAATTTCGAGGTCGATAACACCAATCAACGCTTCTCATTTACCACCACCTTCCCACCCGTATCACTGCAATCGCAATACAAGACATCTGCTTGTTGGTTATGATCGAATTCTTATTTCAATTTAAGCCTCTCTGCTTGTTATTTATGATCGTATTTTTATTTCAAGTTCGGAAAGAACATTTTAAAGCCTTCAAAGCATTTGAACGAGCTATCTGGACCATTAAATATATCTACCTGAGTGCCTGCAGAGAATTTCTCCGAGCTTCTCAGAGCCTTGAGAATCTTTAGCATATACTCTGAGATTTCTATCGGCAGGGTTAGTATATTTTTAATTATAATTTAATGTTTAATCTATTATTTTTTATTAATATAAACATTAAAATTAAGTAATATTTCTATGAAGCATGGAATTTGTTATTAAAGTCCATTGCTGGTGGAAAATGCGATAACAAATTTTGAAATTTTGAAGTTAAGAATTAATTTTAGAATACAAAAGCGAACTGCTGGTCGCAGAATTAGATACTTTTGGCCACTATAATGTAAATGTTCCGTATATATCTACAAAAATCTATCAAATATTATTTTTTGCTATGAAAGATTACGAAAATTTACTACAAAAACTTTAAGAAAGTTAAGCTTTTACGGAAATTTTTCTTACAAATTACACAAAGATTTCATTCAAATTTATAAAATGTTTGGTGAAAAAACAGAAAATATTTTAATCAGTATTAAAATAAAAAATTGCTTATTATGTTTTCATCTTACGTCTTTTTGACAAATTTGTTTACTGCGAGCAGTTCGCTCTTGAATTGCAAAATGTAATATTAACCTCAAAATCTCAATAAGTTGCTACCGCATTTTTTTATCAGCAATGAAATTTTATAACATATTCCATGCATCACAGGAATAATACTTAATGTTTATATTGAATGCAAATAATAACTAAAACATTAACTTATAACTAAAAATTCACCAATGTTACACTAACTTTACTCAATTTCAGAAAAGTATCATTAAACTCCTTGCACTTGACCTTCACAACAAAAAATCTGTATAAAATGTATAAGCTTCCAATGTTTTATGTGCTTTTAAACAATATATGGTTTAAGAAATGTGGGATTGAATGAATTATGGTCATGTTTATGGATGTATCGGGTTTTCATATTTATGTTTCTAACAGAAAACACAAATTTTCAACAAAATACGGGAATTTTCAAACAAATAATTCCATTTTTAACTAAAAAAAATCAAGTTTCAATAAAAAATATCAAATTTTAAACAAAAATAGAATAATTCAGTTTTTAGTGTATAAAACTTAATATTCAATAAAAAAATGAAATTTTCTACAGGTTATTTACAATTTCAACCAAAACAGGAGAATTTGACAGCAAAAAGTAAAAGTTTTAAGAAAAAAGATAAAATTTCAATCACAAAGATTAATTTTCAATTTACAAAAATCTTTTTTAACAAATAATAGAATTTTCAACTAAATTAAATTTCAATCCAAGTACAATAATATATAAAGTATTCAAAATAAGATAGAATTTACTTAAATTCAGGCAGGTTCTACACATTATATAGCAGAATCTTTCAGCGATTAACATTTTTTTATGGTAAATTATGCAAGACGTTTTTTCTGATATAAGACCAAAAAATGGAATTTGGACATCTATATTAAGAATAATATAAAAACAGATTAATTCTTTAACCATAAAATAATTTTTAACAAAAAAAATGAAGTTTGAATTAAAAATATCATATTTTAAACAAAAATAGCATAATTCAGTTTTTAGTTTATAAAAAATAATATTCAATCCAAAAAATGAAATTTTCCACAGGTTATTAAAAATTTAAATTAAAACAGATGAACTTGACAGCAAATAGTAAAATTTTTGACCAAAAAGATGAATTTTTAATCACAGCGATTAATTTTTAATTAAACAAAATTTTTTTTAAACAAATAATAGAATTATAAACTAAATTAATTTTCAGTGTAAGAACATAATTATAAAAATAATTTACAATAAAATAGAATTTACTTATAACCAGGCAGGTTCTACACATTATTTAGTAGAATCTCTCAGCGAATAAAATTCTTTTATAGTAAATTATGCAAGACGTTTTTTTCTGACCTGACGCAAAATAGTAAAATTTTTGACAAAAAAGATGAATTTTTAATCACAACGATTAATTTTTAATGAAACATAATTTTTTTAAACAAATAATAGAATTATCAACTAAATTAATTTTCAATGCAAGAACAATATTATAAAAACAATTTAAAATAAAATAGAATTTACTTATAACCAGGCAGGTCCTACACATTATTTAGCAGAATCCCTCAGCGATTAAAATTCTTTTATAGTAAATTACGCAAGACGTTTTTTTCCTATCTGAGGCAAAAAAAGTCGAATTTGGGAATCTATGTTAAGAATAATAAAAAACAGATTAATTTTTCACCCATATAAACTCATATTTTTTGCTTAAAAAATTCGACTTTTTATAGATAATTCGTCTTCTTTACTTTAAAATTAAATAATTTCTTTAAATACTCATGTATTTTGTTTAAGATTTGTCTTTTTTTGTAGATCATCAATTTTCTTGGTCGAAAATTCATCTGATTGGTTGAAAATTTAACAACTTTGTTTGAAATTAATTTTTTCTGTTAAAAATTATTTATCTTTATCTGAAAATGTAACTATTATATGATTGATTAAAAATTAATCGTATATATTGGTTTTGTTGGAAAACCGTTTTTTTTATAGAAAATTAATCTTCTTGGACAACAATTCAGCTTTTCCCTTGAAAATTTAACAATTTTGTTGAAAATTCGTTTTTTTTCTTGTTCCATTCAATTTTTTAGCACAGTTTTTATCTGGAAATTGTACTATTCCATTTTTGGTTGAAACTTGATCCTGTACATTTCATTAGTTAGAACACCAATTATTTGATAGAAAATTAATTTACTTTGTTGAAAAGTTTCAACCAACCAGATGAATTTGCGACCAAGAAAATTGATGATCTACAAAAAAAGACAAATCCTAAACAAAATACATGAATATTTAAAGAAATTATTTAATTTTAAAGCAAAAAAGACGAATTATCTACAAAAAGTTGAGTTTTTTAAGCGAAAAATATGTGTTTTCAATGAAAGAGTTAGACTTTCAACCAAATAGTTAAATTTTCAACCATAATTAAAAAACCTTTAAAAAAAAAACGTATTTTTTTACAAAGTAGTTCAACTCTTAGTGATATAATCGACTTTCAAACCCAAGAAGATGTACAGTTGATATTTTAACCAAACAATTGCATTTTTGACCAAAAATGATACATTTTCAACCAAAAAGATTAAATTTCTACTAAACAAGGCCAATTTCCAACAAAAAATATGAAATTTCAACGAAATTGTTTAATTGTAAAAACAAAAAGAGTATTTCCACCCGAAAATTATGATTTTAATTTTTAGCAATATAGTTGCATTTACAACAGAACGACTCTCCAACCAAAACATATTTATAGTTAATAATTCAACCGAAAAATGTAATTTTTAATCAAAAAGTATAAATTTTCCATAAAACAATTTAATTTCTGCAAAGAAGGACGACCTTTTAAAAAAACACATGATTTCTTAACTAAAAATGGTATTGATTATCAGTTTCAAAAATCTATTTTCAACGAAAGAGATGAACCTTCAAATAAAAAAAAATATAAAATTTTAAAAAAGTAGTTGAACTTTTGATAGAAAAGAGGACTTTTTTTGAAAAATAGTTACATTTTCAACAAAATAATTAATTTTTCAATCAAATAATTGAGTTTTTATCCAAACGAGATGAATTCCAAAATCGTCAATTTCTTGAATTTCTTTCAAATGCGGATCAAGATATAAATAATACTATAATAATATAACATAATTATAATATTATCATTATTAATATACGCATATTATTATATATAATAGTATTAATATTTATATAATTTATATTTCATACATGAAATAACGTAACCCCAAAATATACGCATATCAAGAGGCGCGCGATCTATTCAAATCATGAGAAACGCCAGCATCGAAATCTGGAAACATTAAAATCTCAATCTCCTGAATTTATTTCAAAGCAGTTAGCAGATAGATATATAAATAGAATCGCCGAAGTGCTCCGACCGGCAATCGTGCACCTTCGAGTTTTCAAATTCAGAAGAGGAGAAATGGGTTGCGCGCGCAACTCAGTCATTTGCAGCATCTCCTACTATATTCACACGGACATAGCTCTGTCATAGTGTTGGACCACATCTCGTTTCAGATCTGGGATCACTGGTCTCAAGTCGAGAATAGATCACTCGTTACCACTGGCGGTAAAGCCGGGAACTAAAAAACCGGTTTTCCGCAGAATTTTTCCTGGTTTATTTTACTTTGTTTTCAGCAAAACCTTGTTTAAATAAATGAATAATTTAATCTTTTTTTATTGATCTTATGTTTATCATTACTTTCCGCATGGCGAGCTTCTCCCATTTTTAACATCCAAAATTTTCGGAATTAGATAATCTAAGATTTTATTAATAAAAATTTAAAAAAATTAAAAAAATTAATTTTGAAGAGAAGCCAGCAATAGATTTCGATTCACTTTTCACAATGCCAAATCACTGGTCGTACTTCAAAGACAGTATAATTTATGCGTTCTTCGTGAAAAGTTGGTTTTCTTTCCTACATTCATCATAATTGACTACGTAATTGACATACAAGGTTTTAGAGACGATGCTGGTCGATTTATTCCTAAAGAAGTAGCTTTGATTTCTCTGGACCGTTATTGTATTTCTCATTGGATTATTGCTCTACCATTTTCATTTAGTGATCTCACGAATGAATCTCAACATCAAAATAACTGGCTTGGTTTTCATCATCACGGCATTGAGTGGTTTGAAGAAGATGTCCCAATGAATTTCTTTCACGCCAATCTACGTGACATTGCTCGAACCACCAACCTAATGTACACCAGAGAACATGAAAAAGCAGAGTTACTACAAAAAATTACAAGTAGACAAGTAATAAATTTGGAGGAACTAAAATGCCCATCGTTTAAAAAATTACCATTCATAGACGAGTTTTGTTTCCAACATGGCATAAAAAAGGAAACAATGTTTATGGGTGCTTTTAATAATACACTCAGACTAAAGAACTGGATAGAGAAACACCAAGGGGATAATCTACTCTCGCTATCATACAATAAAATACAAGGATACAGTACTAGTCGGCTCAGTTCCCCTAGGACCTATGAGCAGAGCATTACGGCTAATTCTGAAGATTCGGTTAAGGATACGGTAGACTTGATTAAAAAAACTGCCCTGCCAATATCATCTAAAAAGTATGAACAGCCTACAAATTGTACAAATACTTCGACTTCCAAAAGCTGGGACGGTCGAACCTACTTTGACAGCTACGGGTTACCGCCTCTTATACCTAAACATCTTCTTCGTTTACAGAGAAACTGTACCTTCTACAGGTGGAACACAAAGAGACTACAAACTGCGACTTCGAATGTTTGTGGGCAATATAGCATTATGCTTCTCCATTGTATGTGTGATGGTTATTCTTTGTATGATTTTAATAACTTATTCACGAATAATTTAGAAAAAATTATTGTCTTGTGCGAAAGTTTTACAAAAAGTTGTTGAAGAAATATGAACTCAAACATAACATTTCTCGAGTATCGAAACAGCGGATACGTGACTGTAAATATTGTAAGCGTACAGATCTTGCATCATGTACGCATACTTCGTTGTCGGAATTGACCACACTTTCTTCATTCTAGAAATATGTAACCTATTTTTCCACTAAAAAGTATAAATGAATACATTTTGCATTATTTTAAATGTTCCTATTTTCATTTCACAAGAATAATCCAGTAGTGGCGCTAGAATAATTCCCGTCTGCCAGAAATTATTTCCACACGGGAATATATATAAACTTTTTTAATGGGCGTGTCAGATTGCGCACCATAAGACCGATGCAAACAGGTGTCCGATAGAGGTGAGGGTAGGTCCCAACCACCAGGACGACCCAGAAAGAAATACACCATCGGCCCAGTACTGGCCCAGTACAGCTTGCCTGGGTTCCAGTACCGGCTGGCTGTAATGGGCCAGTACAGGCTTGGTATGCTTGACGGTACTGGCTTACCAGCACTGGCGCAGTACTGACTGCAAGTACTGGGGCAGTACTGGCGAACCGCTGGCGAACGAAAATGTCGGAGTTAATTTTAAAAATGATAAAAAATTATTGAATTGTTTTAAAGACCATCCGTTCATCATCATACGACTTCATATCGTTCGAATATTATTTATAGTTACAAAAATATAATTTTTAAACTATGTGTTTAATTTTAACACCCACTATTTCTATAATCTAAAGATGTAACAAAAAGGTATTTAAAAATTTATAATAATTGACTACGAGTATTTTGTCAATACATGTTAATGGCACTGCTTAGAATGAGTACATATATTACATTTTTAAACATTATATTACAAATAAAATTTCTAACGCTAAAGGGGATCAGACCTACATATCTATATGTACAGTTCAGAAAAGTTAAAGTACCAAATTTTGAGCTCTCTTTTTCTAATTATTTATTATCAATAAAATAATTATTAAATAAATAATTTAAATCGGCAAGAATGTTTCTTTGTGTAATATTTGATCTTTTCACGTTTTAGACTATTTTAAAAGTTCTGATAATAACATTTAATGAGCATTTAAAATTTTATCGACGGAACTTAGAAATTTTACGACATTGCGCAATAATTTTTTTAATAACAATTTTCTTTAAACCTTCGTGTAAGGTTTTCCTTTTTAGGTGTTTTAGACTATTCTAGAACGATTAAGACATACATGCAATGTAATTTTTTTGGACTCTTAAAATTTTTCATGAAGGTGAAACTTAGAATATTTTCCTTAAAAAAAGTAATAGAAAAAAATGTTTTCACCATAATTGTATAGTCAATTTCTCGACATTTCAAAACACCCTGCACTTAGAAAAAGAATTGGTTGGTGAGACCTGAGAATTGGATGTGGCATCCAATTTAGTTGGATTCTAGAGCGCCATCCAATTAGTTGGCTGAGACAGCCACTTTTATTGGATGAGTTAAAATTGGCTGTGACATCCAACTGAGGTGGATGGCTGATACTGAAACTTGACTGCCCCATCCAACTATACTTGGAGCATGCTACTATCTCCTTGGTTAGCACATCTAATATAAATGCAGCTATCTCTATTTCTATTTTATCTTACATCTATTTTTATTTGATACTAGGACCATTTACTTGGATGCATGGAATATTCTACAAGAAGTCTATAAAAAGTAATTGAAAAAGCTAAAAGTTTCTTTTAAAAAATGCAAATTTATTACGAAATTATTTTTTTAGATAACAAAACTTAGTTTGGTAAATTATGATAATTATTTTTATTATTATAAAAATATATACATTAGGGTGCCTTAAAATAAATAGGTTATTTGGGTTTGCGGAGTCACCTCTAAAAAAACTATATATAAATATTATACATAACTCTATAAATATATCATAAAAATTATTATTATATTATATATTTCACGCAGCATACCTAAAAGCAACGTAAACCTTATTATCTGGCATTCTCACACATAACTGGACGTGCTTCAGCGTCCTACTGCTTCAGCATCTCCTTCGGGGTTGTCCTGATATTTAGAACGCTTTTGCCGCTTTTGACAACATTGATAGACGTGTTTTTTTTTAAGTCTATTTTTGTACTACTGGCATAGTACCGCCCCGGTCGTGCAGCCAACGTTCTGCCAGTACTGGGCGAAGCACCAGCTGTCTGTACTGGTGGACAGTACTGTGCCAGTACTGCGCCGGTGGTGAACTCCGGCACACTACCGACATTTCCACCTGGGGAGGGGGTCGGCGCCATAGTGACCTGGAAGTATTTGTTCCCAAGCGCTGTGGAAGTTTAACGTGCCCTCGAGCGTATAAAAATCTCAATTAGACACAAGAAAACATTCCCAGTCCACTTTTTATTCTACATGATTTCGAATAATATGAAAAAAGCAATACCTTCCAAAACTAGGTTACAAGCTTGAGAGGGGGGCAAAACTTATATATAATAAGAAAATCCAACTTTGTAGGTTAAAGTTCTTTTCTGTTTTATTGAACAGGCTACTATAAGTCATTCAGATTGACTAAACATTCTATTTATTGGTTGAAAATATAACTACCCAGGTGGATATGTCGGTAGTGTGCCGGAGTTCACCACTGGCACAGTACTGGCCCAGTACTTCCCAACAGTACAGACAGCCGGTGGTTCGCCCAGTACTGGCAAAACGTTGGCAAATCGTTACACGAAGGTTTAAAGAAAATCGTCCTTAAAAAAATGGTTGCGCAACGTGGTAAAATTTCTAAGTTCCGTTGATATAAATCTTAAATGCTCATTAAATGTTATTATCAGAACTTTTAAAATGGTCTGAAATGCGAAAAAATAAAATATTACACAAAGAAAAATCGTAGTCGATTTAAATTATTTATTTAATAATTATTTCATTGATATTCCTGTTAGAAGTTCGTGTATTTTACATTCACATAACGTCGTATAATAATAAATAATTAGAAAAAGAGAGCTCAAAATTTGGCACTTGAACTTTTCTGAACTGTAGCTTATGAGGATGGCTTTTTCACCAAGTTTTAACTTGTCGGTTTAGCGCTGTGGTTAGCACTCCCGACTGCTAGGCGATAGATTTAGGTATCCATATGTAGGTTCGGTCCCCCTTAGTGTGAGAAATTTTATTTGTAATATCATGTTCAAAAGTATAATATATGTATTCATTATACGCAGTGCCATTAACATGTATTGGCAAAATACTTGCAGTCAATTATTATTTATTTTTTAAATACCTTTTTTGCTATATCCTTAGATTATAGAAATAGTAGGTGTTAAAATTAAATAAATAATTTAAAAATTATGTTTTTGTAATTATAAATAATATTCGGACGATATGCAGCCGTATGATGACGAATGGATGGTCTTTAAAACAATTAAATAATTTTTTATAATTTTTAAAATTAACTCCGGCATTTTCGTACGCCAGCGGTTTGCCAGTACTGCCCAATACTTGCAGTCAGTACTGCGCCAGTGCTAGCACGCCAGTACCGCCAAGAATTACAAACCAGTACTGACACAGTATTGGTCCAGCACAGTCAGCCTTTGAATGAAAATTTAATTATTTTTATGAAAATTCGTTTCATGCTAGGTTGAAAGTAAATATTTTACAACCTAGGTGGAAATGTCGGTAGTGTGCCGCAGTTCACTACCAGCGCATCACTGGCCCAGTACTGCCCATCAGCACAGACAGCCGGTGGTTCGCCCAGTACTGGCAGAACGTTGGCTGCACGACCGGGGCGGCATTATGCCAGTAGTATAAAAATATTCTTAAGAAAACACGTTTACAAATGTTGTCACTGTGTTTTGAAATGTCGAGAAATTGACTATACAACTAAGGTGAAAACAATTTTTTTCGATTACTTTTTTTAAGGAAAATATTCGAAGGTCCACCTCCATGAAAAATTTTAAATGTTCAGAAAAAATTACATTGGATGTATGTCTTAATCGTTGTAGAATAGTCTAAAACACCGAAAAAGCAAAACGTTACACGAAGGTTCATAGAAAATTGTTATTTATAAAATTGTTGCACAAAGTGATAAAATGCCTAAGTTCCGTCGATAAAAATTTTAAATGCTCATGAAATGTTATTATCAGAACTTTTAAAATGGTCTAAAACGCGAAAAAATAAAATATTAAACGAAGAAAAATTGTAGTCGATTCAAATTTTTTACTTAATAATTATTTTATTGATATTCCTGTTAGGGGTTCGTGTATTTTACATTTAAATAACGCCGTATAATAATAAATAATTAGAAAAAGAGAGCTCAAAATTGGTTATTTTAACTTTTCTGAACCGTAGCTTATGAGGATGGCTTTTTCACCAAGTTTTTACTTGTCGGTTTAGCGCAGTGATTAGCACTTCCGACTGCTAGGCGATAGATTTAGGTATAGATATGCAGGTTCGGTCCCTCTTAGCGTTAGAAATTTTATTTGTAATATAATGTTTAAAAATATAATATATGTATTCATTCTAAGTAGTGCCATTAACATGTATTCACAAAATAATCGCAGTCAATTATTATTTATTTTTTAAATGCCTTTTTTGTTATATCTTTAGATTATAGAAATAGTAGGTGTTAAAATTACAACAAATAGTTTGAAAATTATATTTTTGTAATTATAAATAATATTCGTACGATATGCAGTCGTATGATGATGAATGGATGGTCTTTAAAACAATTAAATAATTTGTTATCATTTTTAAAATTAACTCCGGCATTTTCGTACGCCAGCGGTTGTCCAGTACTGTCTCAGTACTGACAGTCAGTACTGTGCCAGTGCTGGCACGCCACTACTGCCAAGCATTACAAGCCAGAACTGGCTAAGTACAGTTAGCCAGTACTGGAACTCCGGCAGGCTGTACTGGGCCAGTACTGGGCCGGTGGTGTATTTTTACCTGGAATTTAATACCCTTGGTCGAAAATTCATCTTTTTGGTTGAAAATTGTTTGTTTTTTTTTAAATTAATTTTTTATTAGATATTTTATCTAAAAATGCGACTATATATGTACCATTTTTAGTTGAAACTGTATCCTGTATAATGTATTAGTTAAAAATTGTACTGTTTTGGCATCGAAACAAGACAATCCAGGTGGAAATACACCACTGGCCCAGTACTGGACTAGTACAGTCTGCCGGAGTTCCAGTACTGGCTTTCTGTACTGGGACAGTACTGTGTCAGTACTGGCTTGTAATGCTTGGCGGTACTGGCATGCCAGCACTTGTGCTGTACTGGAAAACCGCTAGCGTACGAAAATGCCGGAGTTAATTTTAAAAATGATGAAAAATTATTTAATTGTTTTAAAGACCATTCACTCATCATCATACGACTGCATATCGTCCAAATATTATTTATAATTACGAGAATATAGTTTTGAAACTATTTGTTTAATTTTAACACCCACTATTTTTATAATCTAAAGATCGAAGAAAAAAGGTATTTAAAAAATAAATAATAATTGACTGCGAGTATTTTGTCAATACTTGTTAATGGCACTGCTTAGAATGAATACATGTATTACATTTTGAAACATTATATTACAAATAAAATTTCTAACGCTAAGGGGGGGGGGGGGCGAACCTACATATATATACCACCTACATCTATCGCCTGGCAGTCTGGAGTGCTAACCACTGCGCTAAACCGACAAGTTAAAACTTGGTGAAAAAGCCATCCTCATAAGCTGCAATTCAGAAAAGTTCAAGTACCCAATTTTGAGCTCTCTTTTTCTAATTATTTATTATTATACGACGTTATGTGAATGTAAAATACACGAACTTTTAACAGGAATATTAATGAAATAATTATTAAATAAATAATTCAAATCGACTACAATTTTTCTTCGTGTAATATTTTAATTTCGCGTTTTAGACCATTTTAAAAGTTTTGATAATAACATTTAATGAGCATTTAAAATTCATATCGTCAGAACTTAGAAATTTTTCCACATTGCACAACCATTTTTTAAATAAAAATGTTCTGTAAACCTTCGTGTAACGTTTTCTTTTTTAGGTGTTTCAGATTATTCTAGAACGATTAAGACATACATCCAATTTAATTTTTTCTGGACTCTTAACATTTTTCATGACGGTGGAACTTCGAATAATTTCCTTAAAAAAAGTAATAGATAAAAATGTTTTCACCATAATTGTATAGTCAATTTCTCGACATTTCAAAACACCCTGACAACATTTATAGACGTGTTTTTTTTAAGTATATTTTTGTGCTACTGGCATAGTGTCGCCCCGATCGTGCAGCCAACATTCTGCCAGTACTGGGCGAACCACTGGCTGTCTGTACTGGTGGGCAGTGCTGAGCCAGTACTGCGTCGGTGGTGAACTCCGGCACACTACCGACATTTCCACCTGGGAACATTCAATAGAGTTGTAACAGGTAAAGTTTACTCTGAAATCGCTGTAAAGATTCCATTTTGTTTCTTTCCGTAAATCTCCTTTGTTAAAAGCTGAACTTTTTGCTTCAACGTTCAGCTTTTTTGTAGAAAGTTTGTCTTTTGGGGTAGAAAATTCTTCTTTTTTGTTGATAGTTTAACTTTTTGTTTAGGAATCTTGTGTAAAGTTGATAATTTTGTATTGAAAATTATCTTTTTTGTTGAAGATTGATTATTTTTGTCTTAAAAATGCACTTTTTTCTAAAACATTTGACTTTCTACCTCAGAAACTATAATGTTATTTAAATATAAAAAAATTTAATCATTTTTATGTTAATTTATTATTGAATTTTTCTAGAGAATATTCATGGGAAGACTCAAAAAGCAGGAAAGCAGCTGGCAAGAGACTTTTTTGAATTTAACAATTGTAGTTGCAGTATTTAACTTAATCCTGCATTAGTATTACTTTTTAGATTCGGGTTGATTATATCTTAACAATAATATCGTATAAATTCTATATAATAAGTTCTATTTGATAAAAAAAGACGATGCATTTATATCTAAAGTATTTATCAAGTTTTAACCCTTTCATAATTAATTTATAATTTATGTAATGTTTTTGAATAATATGGTGCATATTGTATACTCTGTATCTGAATTCGTATGAAGATATACGAATTGAATAGCCCAGGGGGAAAAGTCGGATCCTTGCCGGAGTTCACGACCGGCGCAGTACTACGCCAGTTGTAATTCAGAATAAATACCAGTACTGTCTGTTAATACTGTGCCAACCATTGGCATATTACTGGTTTACTACTGGCTCAGTACTGACTGTCATTACTGGTAAAATACCGATGCAGGAATTCCGCTAACGGTTGGCACCATACTGGTTCACAACTGGCCCAGTACTGACCGTCACCTTTGGTGAAATACCGGCACAGAAGTTCCGCTAACGGTTGGCGTGATATTGGTAATCTACTGGCGCAGTACTAATATATATTACTGGTAACATACTGTCACAAGAGTTCAACCAATGGTTGGAATTATACTGGTTTATAAGTGGCCCCGTACTGACCTTTATTACTGGTGTAATATCGGCACGGATGTGCCGCCAACGATTTGGCGTGATACTGATATACTACTTTTGCAGTACTGATACGTATTACTGGTAAAATACTGAAACAAGAGTTCAACTAACGGTTGACATCATACTGTTTTACAACTGGCCCAGTGCTGACCGTCGCCACTGTTGAAATACTGGCACAGGAGATCCGCCAACGGTTAGCGTGATACTGGGTCGACTACTGTTGCAGTACTGAAACATATTACGGGTAAAATACTGATACAAGAGTTCCACCAACGCTAGGCATCATACTGGTTTACAACTGGTCCCGTACTTACATTTATTACTGGTATAATTTCGGCACAGGTGTTCCGCCAACGTTTGACGTGATGCTGATAAGTTACTTTTGTAGTGCTGATACATATTATTGGTAAAATACTGAAACAAGAGTTCAACGAATGGTTGGCATCATACTGGTTTACAACTGGCTCAGTACTGACCGTCACCACTGGTGCAATATCGGCACAGGAGTTACGCCAACAGTTGGCATGATACTGGGTCGACTACTGACGCAGTGCTGATACGGATTATTGGTAAAATACTGAAATAAATGTCTAATCAACGGTTGGAATCATACTGGCGTACCTCTGCCTGAAGAGTGATATATGTTACTGGTGAAATACTGGTACCGGCGTTTCGCCTGCGATTGAAGTAGCAGTGGCCACATACCAACTTCAAGTGTTGATTGACAATCGACATAAGAGTTCAGCCAGGGGTTGTCGTGATACTGAGTCTCTTACTGGCGCAGTACTAATACGCATTACTGGTAAAATACTGACACAAGCGTTGAAACAACGGTTGGCATCATACTGGTTTAAAACTGGGTTAGGAGTGGTATACATATCTGGTGAAATACTGGTACGGGCGTTTCGCCAGCGTTTGACGTATTTTTTTGTAATTTTCACCAATTTTATATAAAATTACAATTCAAACAATGTCTTTTTAACGAAAAATCGTATTTTTAATTTTAATTTTCAAAACAGAACAGTTAATCATGTTCCCAGGTGGAAATGTCGGTAGTGTGCCGGAGTTCACTACTGGCACAGTCCTGGACCAGTACTGCCCACCAGTACAGGCAGCCGGTGGTTCGCCCAGTATGGCAGAACGTTGGCTACACGACTGGGACGGTACTATGCCAGTAGGACAAAAATAGACTTTAAAAAATACGTCTATAAATGTTGTCAGGGTGTTTTGAAATGTCGAGAAACTGACTATAAAATTAAGGTGAATTACATTGGATGTATGTCTCAATCGTTCTAGAATAGTCTACACGACTATTCTACAACGAAGGTTTAAAGAAAATTGTCTAAAACGCGAAAAAATAAAATATTACACGAAGAAGAATTGTAGTCGATTTAAATATTTTATTTTAGAATTATTTTTTTTTGTTTCAGTGAACAGTAAGTTTATTTCATATATATTTGATGTCGTATGATGATAAAAAGATTAACGAAAAAAAGAGTTGAAAAATTGTTGTTTTAACTTTTCTGAACTGTAGCTTATGAGGATGGCTTTTTCATAGAGTTTCAACTTGTCAGATTAGCGCAGTGGTTAGCACTCCCGACTGCTGGGCATGCTCTGCGGTGACCACGTGACCAAAGCAGTCCTCGGTTAGGAAAATTTTTTTTGGTGTTCACCATGTCCAAAAACAATGATATATCGCTCTCAAATTTTGGAATATAGAAAATGAGATAATAAATTGCGTTTGTATAATTAGTTTGAGTAATAATTTTGAAAAAAATTATCCAAGTAAAAATAAGTGGGTAAAATTATTTTCATTTTTTTGGTGTTCACTACGTCCACATGGATTAAGATTCGTGTTTAAAATTTGACAGATATAATTAAAACCACTGAAGAACTTTTGTATACATCAATATGTTTATAATTTCAAAGAAAGTTTATTTATACATTTATGAAATAGGATATTACCATTCGAGTTGTAGCACTTTGCAGGTATTTTTAGTTCGATGCATTTCAGATTTTTTACTCCCGTATGTTGAGCACTGGCAAAAATTTAGGACTAAATCGTCTAAACGTTCTAAAAAATTAACATAAACAATAACTTTTGCAAATTCGTTGCAAATCAACAAATAATTATCTGCACATCTATAACCTGTCATTATTTTCCGAGATTATTTTTGTTGCCCTCACTACGTCCACACGGATTAAGCTATCGTGTTCAGGATTTGGAAAGTTATACAAAAAGGACTAAGGAACGTTTCTATATATCGAAATGTTGATAATTAAGAAAAAAGTTTTCTGGCGAAAAACTATAGCGATTGGAAAGAAACTTTGAACGTCGATAAAGTAGATGCCTCCATTTAAAAACATAATTTCCGTCAACCTCAATCCACTGACGTAACTAGAAAATGGAGTTCCTTCCCACGAATATTTGTTTATGAGGTTCCTTTCATCAATTCGGTTGTTCTTGTAAGTAAGCAATCACCTTAATAAAAAAATTATTGGATATCTCCCGCTAATTAATATTTCCTTTTGATTCCATTGAAATAAATACAATTCATTGGTTATGTGCTCCAGTTCATTTTGAGGTTATGTCAGTGAATAAGAGTTTTTGAAATTTATTTTTAGACGTTTTTCAGGCCTCAGAAATAACGAAAGTATTTAAAATAATAAGCATATTGTACAGATTGTGCAAATGGTTATCCTGGGATGAATTTCATGGACTACACGCTGGATCGTTCGCAAAGAGCAATGTGGAGATTGCCCTATGCTAAAAACACCGATTTCAAAGAAGCTGACGGTTATGTACCTGAAAGTTTCTATAATCAAAGAGACCTTATTTACACCGTTCATTAGCAACTCGTCAAGGTCAGCACTATCATTTCTCAAACGAAAGTCCCTCCTTCAACCGGACCACTGGATTACAGCTGGGCTATAGGGTAAGATTGATTGTTGTATTATTTGTATTATTTTACAGGCCTCAGATTCACTAAACTATTGACAAAATTTCACGCTTTTTTAAAGAAGTTACACTATTTTAATATGAAGAAGACGAATTTTCAAGAAAATACATACGTTTTAAACTTTTAAACCATATATGTACAGGGTGGCTGCTGGACCTATGAATGACGGTGAATTTATTTTTTTACTGAGAATTTTACAAATAGTTAGAAGAAAAATCTATTCAAGTTCTATTTTCAAACTTTTCAAAATTATTAGTTAAATTGTAATATTTTTCAATTATGACATTTAGTTTACAATACGTAATTCGAAAATCTTGTACTCCTAATGTTTCAGAAAACCCGTTGTTAGTTTATCAAATTTAAATGTAAATATTTTTAAAAGAAAACAATCATTGATTTGTGAAAATGATTCTAAATCCGTTCAAAAATTAGAAATTTGCAGATTTTACCTTTGAAAATTAAACCTATTCATTTCGAAAGTCTTAGTCGTTAAAAAAATGGAAATAGCCCATTGAAATTTTATAAACTAATTTTAACTTAAACATAACTTTATAATAATTTATTTGTAATTAAAGGCTTTTACTAAATTAAAAATATTTTTTCAGCCTAGAATATTCAATTTTTAATCTATTCAATTTTAAATTTTTTAATTAAGAACGAAAAATAATTTTAATATTTAGCAATATTTGAATATTTATTTATGACGAAGGAATTAAAACCAAGCGTTAGAAATTAAACAATTTGAAACTGAACTGTTTGAGAAAGAAAGCCTTGCATCGTTAAAATTTCGAAGAGCTTTTAAATTTTACACGTTTCAATTTTGATTGTTATTTTTTTTAGTGTTCAATTTTTAAGTGAAATTGTTAATTTGTAGTGCTTAAATAGCAAGTGTACACTTATTATTATCAGAAAAAATTGAGTAATTTTAACAGGTATTTAGAAGTTTTGAGGAGATTTAAAATTGAAAAACTTGAAACAATTTCACATAATTTAAATAAAGTCTCTACCGACAAGATTCTGCTATTTGTAATTTAAAACAAATTGTAGATTTTTGCAGATTTATAAAAAAATTAGAGACTTTTTAAGAATTGTGAAAGGCTTCAAAAGAATAAGAACATTTTTATAAGATTCCTAGAAAAATTGGAAACAATTTTTCATTTTGGAATGTTTTTTTTTTAAATTATTCAAAAAAATTTTAAAGCATTTCCAACTTTAAAAAAAATAAATCTGAAAGGTTTTAAGACATTTTTTTCAATTTGCGGGATTTTCTTTAAATTAAGGAAAACTCTTTTTATTTCAAAATAAATTTAGAAATTCTAAACAAATTTCAAAAATAATTATAACGTTGAATAGATTTAAAACAACTGATAAATTTGTCAATATTTTGAAAAAAAAATTTTAAAGCTTTTCAAAGTTATTTTTAGTTTTAAAAAATCTAATTTTTCCATTAATGATGTTTCTAGCAATAAATTGTTCAAAATAATACAATTTTGAAAATTTTAAGGTTTATTAATTCTTTATTCTAGAATATTTAAAATTATAACGTGGATTTATAGCTTTAGAATTAAATCTGAATCTTTTAACACATTCATTTAAAATTTTTTTAGTTTTTTCAGTTTATTCAAATTTTTAATTGAAATGTGTTAGTACCTTTCATTTTTTACGTATACATTATCAAGCAATTAAATACAAAATTCTTGAATAAAAAAAACTTTTAATCTTTAATTGCAAAAGTTTAAAATTCAAGAGTTCCATTCTGAGTGCTTTAATTTGTAGATTATTTTCTATTACTGAAAATGTAAAAAGTTTAGCTTACGAGTTTAAATTGTTATATTTTATTAAGCATGAAAAATCTTTGCGAACCTAAAAAAACGCGGAAAGTGACCGGGAATTTTTTTCCAGTTGAATATTCGTAATTTTAGTTGAAAATACAGCTGCTTGGTTGAAAATTAATTTATAAAGTCAAAATTCAGCTGTCATATTTTTAGTTGAACATTTGATCTTTGTTAGTTTAAAATTCCAAGATTTAACTAATAATTTATTTTTATTTATTAAAACTCGACTATTTCATTAGAAATTCACGCATTTTGTTAAAAAAATCGACATTTTTGTAGAAAAACACATTTTCTTTGAAAGTTAATCTCTTTGTTAAAAAATTCGTTATTCGTTTACAAATGAAGTATTCTGTTCAAATATTGATCATTTCAGTAAAAAAAACATCTTTCATGTTGGAAATAAAATTATATGGTTGAAAATTAAGCTCTTTTGTTAAAAATTATTTTTATTTATTGAAGATTTAACATTCTAATTAAAAACTAATTTCTTGTGTTGAAAAATCGCTATTCAATTGAATACTTGTTTTTTCTTTAAATGGAAAGAAATTTTTTTGCCGAAACCAGAACTATTTTTATGAAATTTTTATTCTTTTTTTATTAACATTTTTTTTAACTGAAAAGATTACTATTATTCCAGATGAATATTCAATCATTTTAATTAAAAATTCATCTTTTTGCTAGAACATTTACTTTTTGGCAGCAAATCTAATTATTCAATTTTTGGTTGACAGTTTATTGTTTTGGCATATTATGCCGCGTAAGGGCCAGCTGTGCTATTGAATTTCAACCATCTCAGGGCGGTTGCCTTCCCAATAAAATGAATCGCTCCGATACTACCAGACCTACTTGCTGTCAAATTATAGGGAATTATCAGTGTTGAGAAGTAAAGAGTTACAGACAAGGGCAGATCGGGACAGTTTTTCTAAGGGCCCTTCTAAGAGCAGAAAGATTGAAAAAGATAGAAGTTGAGGTATAGGAATAGATAGAACTATTCTATCTCTTTAGATGAGTCACTTAGCATTTTTAAAAGGCTATATTTTCTATCCACACGGAAAAAAAATTCTTGAGGCAAACGAGTGAATCGAGAATACATTAAACTCAAAGAAAATGTACGCTTGGATTGGGTAAAACGTTTAGTTAGAATAGTTACACATTTAGTTACTTAATGTAAATTGTTCTCGTAAATCAGGAATTTGGACAAAATTGCTAAGTTCGAAAGTTTATTCTTTTCGACAGATTATGTATAATTGTATTATCTTCAGATTCGAAAAAAATTTAGTTGTTATAGAAATACATTAACTTACAGTAGCCATTTTTTGGTCTGGTATCGCGAAAATGAATTTCCCTGAAATCTGTGTAATGCATTTGGAGGTCAAGTTTGTTGTTTTTATCGCGTTTCTTGATATTTCAATATAGTTATCGATAATTGCTTCAGACACCTATTCTTAATATCCCTATTATAGCTATACTTATTAGGGGTTTGACTATACGATATCCCTGGTATATGAAAAATGGTCAAGGATATTCATTTTCGCTGATTCAGAGATCTTTCTATATTCCTTCATTCGTTTTCAGCTAAATGTTTGGCTATAATAAGGAATAATATCCCTGTCACAGCTCAATTTTTTTACCGTGTATAATTTCAATAAGTTACAAAACAGCACAATGCACAATTTTTTACTAGAAACGTCAGTAATAGAAAAATTAAATTTTTTAAAACTAAAAATATCTTTGAAAAGCTATAAAATTTTTTTTCAAAATATGGACAAATCTATCCGTTGTTTTAAATTTATTCAACGTTATAATTATTATTGAAATTTGTTTAGAATTTCTAAATATATTTTGAAATAAACAGAGTTTTCCTTAATTTAAAGAAAATCCCGCAAATTGAAAAGAATATCTTAAAACCTTTCAGATTTATTTTTAAAAAAGTTGGAAATCTTTAAAAAAAATTTTGAATAATTTTTAAAAATAACATTCCAAAATGAAAAGTTGTTTCCAATTTTTCTTGGAATCTTCTAAAAATGTTTTTATTCTTTTGAAGCCTTTCACAATTCTTAAAAAGTTTCTAATTTTTATATAAATCTGCAAAAATCTACAAATTGTTTTAAATTATGATGTGGCTATATACACCGAAATTGACACGAATAGTAGAATTTTGTCAGTAGAGACTTTGTTTAAATTATGTGAAATTATTTCAAGTTTTTCATTGGCTTTAAATCTCCTCAAAACTTCTAAATACCTGTTAAAATTACTCAATTTTTTCTGATAATAATATGTGTACACTTGTTATTTAAGCACTAAAAGTTAACAATTTCACTTAAAAATTAAACATTTAAAAAAATAAAAATAAAAATTGAAACGTGTAAAATTTAAAAGCTCTTCGAAATTTTAACGATTCAAGGCTTTCTTTCTCAAACAGTTCAGTTTCAAATTGTTTAATTTTTAACACTTGGTTTTAATTCATTCGACATAAATAAATATTCAAATATTGCTAAATATTAAATAATTATTTGTTGTTTTTAATTTAAAGATTTGAAATTGAATGGATTGAAAATTGAATATTCTAGACGGAAAAAATATTTTTAATTTAGTAAAAGCCTTTAATTACAAATAAATTATTATAAAGTTATGTTTAAGTTAAAATTAGTTTGTAAAATTTCAATAGGATGTCTCAATTTTTTTTAATGACTAAGACTTTCAAAATAAATACGCTTAATTTTTAATGCTTAAATCTAGACATTCATAAATTTAAACGGATTTAGAATCGTTTGGACAAATCAATTATTGTTTCGTTTTAAAAATATTTACATTTACATTTGATAAACTAACAACGGGTTTTCTTAGAAATGTGTAATTCGAACGCTTTAAATTTTTAATTGTTCAATAGTTTAAGACTGCATTCTAAAATTCTACAAATGAAAATAAAAATATGAATTCGGCAATTTCTAATGTAGAAGATTTTCGAATAACGCATTGTAAACTGAATGATGTCAGAATTGAAAAATATAACAATTCAATTAATAATGTTTAAAATTTTGGAAAATGAACTTGGACAGATTAGATATTTTTCCAAATAGTGCTAAATTCGTTTCATTTTTTTTTAAACTGTGAAATAGTGTAAACATTTCTGGTAGGTCTGAGGGCTGTGCAAAAACAATCAATTTTACTCTAAACCAGCTGTAATCCATGGGGACGATTGGAGCGGGGCTTCCGGTGCAGGTCATATTCCGCACTGCTGTTCGTGAATAATCATACATATATAGTTATATTTTTAGATCAAAATTAATTAATTTGGTTGAAAACTCTTTTTTTTTGTATAAAACTTACTTTTCTACGTGCAAGTTGAACTGTTCTTGTTTTGGCATGTAAATTTAATTATATTCATCTAAAAATGTAATTCTTATATTTTTGGTTCAAGAATAATTTTTTGGTGGAAAAGCAAACAATTTATTCTTAAAATTTTTTTTTTTTGTTTCGTGTTCAAGCATTTATTTTTCTAACATCTTAACTATTGTAACTTTTGTTGTGAATTGATATTTTTAGATGAAACTTCATATACCTTGTTGAAAACGAGTCTTTTTTTGTTAGAAAATTAATATTTTGGGTGGAAAATTCACCTATCTATTTGGTTAACAATTCATATTTTGTTTAAAAACTCATAATTTTAATTGAAAATTCATTGCTTAAAGGTTTCAAATTTATTTTTTGGATTTGAAAAATTAAGTGAAAAGTGTTAAAAATGTAGGATGAGACATTGAATACGGAAAAATGATATAATATTCTTTTTAGTAATTTATTTGCCTTTTATTTATATATATCTTTTTTTCTGTAGTTTCTTCCTTATAGGAATATATAGTTATCTATGCATTTTGTTATTTGTCTGAAAATTCAATAACTTTGTTAAAAAGTTATTCTTTTTGGTCGAAAATGTAACTATTCCCAGTAGGCAAAAAAATTAAGGACGTCCTAGAGATGTCTTTGGGACATCCCTAAGACCTCTTTTCTAACATGTTTTTTGTACATTCCAGGGATGCTCTTAAAACGTCTAATGCCAGTAGAAAAAATTTCACGAAAACGTCTATGTCTTGAAGATGTCTATAGGTCATCTATAGGACATTGGACGTCTTAAAGACGTTGATTGGGCTAACGTAAGACATCCTAGAAACGTCCCAAGCACGTTCTTCGGATTTTTGTAGTTTTGTGCCCACTGGGTTTTTCGAAAATTTGTCTTTTCGGTTCAAAAATTGATGTCTTAGTAGAAATTGCATCTGTCTTATATAAAACTGCAACTGATTGGTTAAAAATTCAACAATATTGTTAAAAAGTCGTCCTTTTTGGTTCAAACTTCAACTGTTGTTTTGTTTAAAATTCGTCTTTTTAGGTAGAAAATTTCAGTATTTCGTAAAAAATTTACTACTTATTTCCCCCCTATAAGAAAAAGCTACGTCGTTCTTGTAACCGGCCAATTACTGGTAATAAACCGCAGGTTATCATCCATACTTTTGAGTCCACAGGATTGAGTACGTCAGACAATAGCTGTAGGTAATGAAATACTGCGATTGAGCCAAACGGATAATGTCTGTCGATCTCCTGTGGTTAAGAATATTCTACTCAACCATACATTTTTGCATGCGTATGAGTTGATACAGTATGGCATAATAATAATAATAATAATAATAATAATAATAATAATAATAATAATAATAATAATAATAATAATAAGATTATAGCAGTACTGTCAGCCTATTGACACAGCAGCAGTTTTTACTAAAAGGTACCAAAAATTTGTACGCGCGGTACAAGTGATCCGTTCACCCCTGCCTTTTGTAAAGTGCTGCACTGTAACGGGCTGTATATCACGTGACAAGGCCAATTTAGTCAATCATAATATTTTCATAATTTCAATTGAAAAAGTATTAGGTAATAAGTAAACTGAGACTAAATTAACGCCATATCACGTGATAAGAATACTCTTATCGGCAATATTGCTCACATGCATATTGGTTCTCAAAGTATTTAAAATTACAAAAAAAAATATATGCTTGACTTCTGTACAAGAATTGCACAATTTTTTTGTCTTTTAGATTGTAATTAACAAATTTTGAGGTTAGATTTAATTTTTTTTAATTAGAACAAAAATGGTAGGTTTCCATTTTTATAAAATATTATAATCCTTCTCTTTACCTGATTTATTTCCAGGGGCCCTAAGTAAAGTTGCTCCTCAGGGCCTCGAGTTGACTTCATCCGGCACTGAAAGATCACAAGCTGAGAAACTTGTTTTCTTTACCGACCGCCGGTCCTCGTAGTAAATAGCCGACCATGATAAGATTGCATCGGCAGAGCATCGGTCGATCACGCTCAATATTATAATGTTATATAATTATCTTATAAAAAAATTTTCTTCTCTCAACTCTGTGCATGGCCACGCCCTATCGTTTTATATTTATTTACCTTTTCCCAAATTATTTCCTATTTCTTTTAAGTTTATTTTTTTCATGTGGACAAAAAAATCAAAAGTGGGGCCTGGTTTAGTTGCGTAATTCGCGCAGAGCATGCCCAAGAAATGTTTTTCTTTTCCTGACTTTTTTTCATATCGAGCGTTTCGGCTTCAAATTTTGATTTTCGGTTGATTTGAACAATTTTGAAACCGCTATAACTCTGAGAATTTTCTTTTTATCGAAAAAAGTCATAAGGATAAATTGTTTGTTCGTGAAAACCTGATTTTCGGATTCAGGGGGTCTCGAAACCTGGAGTTTCGTTGAAAACGTGTGATGTCAAATTTCCGACAATTCTAATACTTTCTCAATCATAAATGATGAGAATGTAAAAAATAACAATAATTGACTGCCAGTATTTTGTCAATACATGTTAATGGCACTGCTTACAATGAATACAAATATTACACTTTTACACATTAAATTACAAATAATATTTCTAACGCTACGGGGTTTCGAACCTACATCTACTATATACTTAAGGCCATGTGATGAGTAGAACAGCTGATCAAGTCAGCCCTAAGATCAATATTTTTTCCCCCATATTGATAAATATTAGTTTAAATAACGCGGAAATTTTTTCGGGAAATGTTAATTAATATTAAAGGATCGTTTGTGGCCTTGAAAAGAGCTGGAGGAAGAAAAAAGTTTATTTATGCAAATAATGATTATCGACGGACACATTTGGTTTTACAGCAGAAGTTTGACTTTTACATGGAGATAGGAAACACGGGACTAGGCATGCCATCCTAACTTGGCGAGCGGGATTGAATCCACGGGAGGGGGGAGAATTCCATTAGTGGGAAAAGCCGCCATCTTACGATGTGCCATTTTTTATTATGCGCACGAGATTTTTTGCCGACAAACTGTGCATGAAAATATAAACATGCGTGGGTGCTGCCATGTTTGTCGCGGGACATCAAAAGGTGGCAGACCTCCCCCCTCATTGCATCACCCCCGCAATGGCATGCCTAGTCCCTCGTTTCCTATGTCCATGGACTTTTAACTTTCTCTGACGGTAATCATGCAATCTGTTTTACCTACAAACCCCTAGAAATTCGAAGTTGTCTACTCGCCACGCTAGTGCTGCTTTGAATCAGCTGATACAAGGCTGATACGTTTGTCAGACCAAATATGTTTATTTACATTTCAAGTGCAAACATTAGGTTTTGCATTATTTGTGCATAATTTTTCGTGAGCTATTTTTGTTGGTTTTCCCCACTTTGATCAATATAACCCTCATAACTAGCCCATTGATAACATTGCAAATGTGCAACATTGCACGTTAATGTGCTTGAAGACGTTTATGTAAAAAAATTTTTGTGCTTAGCAGACTGAAAAATGTAAAATGTAAGGATTTTTGGGTAAATTTAAGAACAGTCAAGTTTAGAGCATTATTTCTTATACAAGGGGCGATGTAAAAAATTTGAAAAAATTCATGAGGAAAACTGTTGTGAACCAGTGAAAATCGCGATATTTTTAGACATTTTTTTGTTGGAAAACAAATGACAGAAAGCAAGGGGAACTCGTTTTTTTACTGCAGACCGCTGGTGCCTTTCTTTGACCCGTGGCCAGGTGCCATGCAAGCATTCAGAACTAGGCGCCGAAGAATGGCACCAGTGGTCGGCAGTAAAACAAAAAAGGGCCCCCCCTGTTTTCTGTCACTTGTTTTCCAACAAAAAAAATGTCTAAAAATATCTCGATTTTCACGAAAAAATAAGACTAACACATCCTTACGGGCGATTGAAAATAAATACAGAGCCTATCAATTACAGTTTGCAGTTTGAATCGCTTTAATATCTGCATTAGAACTGAAGATAATATAGTTGCACATTTTTGTACTTTGAAGCAACAATTTTTATTATTTTTTTAATTTCTCAACTGCAACTGGTTCACAACAGTTTTCCTCATGAATTTTTTCAAATTTTTTACATCGCCCCTTGTATAAGAAATAATGCTCTAAACTTGACTGTTCTTAAATTTACCCAAACATCCTTACTTTTTTTTACATTTTTCAGTCTGCTAAGCACAAAAAACTTTTTACATAAACGTCTTTAAGCTCATTAACGTAGAACACTCTCAGCTTTTAAATTACAGTTTTTTTGTTGCGCTAGCATTTTTTTTGACTGAGTTGTTAAGCTTCAAAGGCAGATGCCTATAGTTTTCTAGCCGATAGTAGGCATGCCATTGCGGGGGTGATGCAATGAGGGTGGAGGTCCGCCACCTTTTGATGTCCCGCGACAAACATGGCAGCGCCCACATGTTTATAATTTCATGCACAGTTTGGCGGCAAAAACGCTCGTGCGCATAATCAAATGACACATCGTAAAATGGCGGCTCTCCCCACTCATGGAATTCTCCCCGCTCCCGTGGATTCAACCCCGCTCGCCCAAGTTAGGATGGCATGCCTAGTCCCTTGTTTCCTATATCCATGCTTGCAGGTTTTAACGACAGCACGGCGATATTTCTCCAAAATAGTAATTAAAAAAAAACTTTTTTCCCTATTCTAATTATTTAGGACCAGAGACACATTCTTGCATGCCTTCTATTTTTCGTGCCAAATTTTTAACACCATTTCTCATTCCGTGTGGACTAAGTTGAGAAAGAAAAACTCCACTGGTATTTTCTTAAAAAAAAAAAAATTTCTCAAAATTTCCACCGGAACAAAGCAGAGACATGGACTTTATGACTTGCTTTTTCATTTCCCAAACTTTCAGAGCGATACCTCATTTCGTTTAAACGTAAGTTGGGAAAGAAAAATTGAAGACCAGGTTTGGTCACGTGACCCTCTCGTCACATGGCCTTAAGTACACAATACCTCATAGTGGGCAATGCGAAAAATAGGTTCCTTATAAATAAGCTCAATTGCAATTGGGATAATTTAAAACCACAAGTGTGGTATCATTTAAGAGCTCGTTTATCATTTTGTGTTCCTTTTCAGCAGGTGGGGTTCATTTTTGTTGCAGTTTATGACATCGTATAACTAGACTTTCTGACTTTCACTAATTCAAGTAAACTGTCTTCCATATCCGCTGCTATTGAATTAGTCCCGTAAACTTTATAAAACTTCTTTTTTCCGTGTACGCACATGGAACCAATTCTTAGTTTTTTTATTTGGATGAGTGGGTCGTATAGTCCATAGTGACCCATACCTTTCAGTTGATGATTTAGCTTTCCTATATTACTTCCTGGCAGTTGCGCTCAGCAATAGTGGAATGCGTTCATTGAAGGACTGGTCAGATGGAGTTGCGCAGTTCAAAAGAAAAAGAGGGAGGATCATATCACATTGCCACGCCTCGTGCATTTTCGAACATCCAATGAAGTTTTGAGTTGTCGGCCATTTTGGTCCATTGGAGGCTGCGCTCTATCTCCGCCGTGGGAGAAGAGCCGTAAAAGGTGGGGGAAGAAAGCAGAAGGGGAGATCGAATATGAGCCCCCACCCGCCCTTCGTTTCTAAACGAGAAACCTACACTCGATGCTCGCTTGCTTGTAACGTGTATATCACTGAACGGGATCGTTCTTTGGTTTTCTTCGCGATCTGAGGAGTGACGTGACGGAGTTTCAGTTCTGCCGCCTATCGAGAGCAGCGCTCGCTGCGGCGGTACCAGGAACCATTGGAGGACACTTCATCGAGATCTGCTCAATGAGACGCATTTGGGAAGTTCGCCGATTTTGATTTGTCCCCTAATTGACATCGTTTGGTTACTGGACTATCTTAAATCCATGCGTCGAAGAAATTCGAAATTAAATTCGTGTTGATTAAAATCACATAAAATGACCGTAAATCAAAGTTTCGTGAGAGTGATCTTTCGCGAGTGAGAAAAGAAGCACAACGTGCATTGGATCGGCGAATTTCTGATTGGAGGGAAAAGCAATCATTCAAGTTAAGAGCCAGTTAAAAAGGTATGTAGGTAGGTTTTATATTTTCGCGTGACTTAGTTTTGAAAGCTTGCTGCGTACACAAACTGTGGAACACAAGCCTTTTGGAATTTCTGAACGGGCGTTTGGCCCCAGGAAGTCTGTCACAATCGTCGGCGACGCGATTTGCTTACCGATCGTCTTTCTTAAGGCCTGCTTTCTTCTTTTTTCCACGCGACAAACTTTTAAGGTGTTAATTGCTGTTATGCTGCGTATGCATCTAAAAACAATTCTATATTATTGTTATTTCATTAGTATCGATTGAATGTTATTGTTTTATTATTTAAAAATTTTTAATCATTCATTTTTCCTAATAATTATAATAACCCAAGCAAAATTCCGCTTGTGTGCATTTTATATAAGACGTGTGCTTCCCGTAGTTTTTTTGTTTGTTTTGAATTTTAATCTGACCTTCAATTTTGCCTATATACACACGTCAGGTTATTGAGAGAATTATTGACTCTTTTTCATTCAAATTATAATCATATTTTCTTTTTTTTTGTAGAAGAAATCGAAAACATATATTGTACTCAAATTCTGTTAAAGTTATTGGAATTTCTTTTAAAGTGAGTTCGAGTAAATTTAAAAGAATTCACCTGAATTTCAAAGAATTTGATCAAAGTCAAGTCAATTAAAGGGGATTAAGGATAACATTAATTGATTTAGAAGAAATGAAGGTAATTAAAAGAAATTCAGGACAGCTAAAGCGAATTCTAGGGTACACAAAGGAATGTCAGCTAATTTATACTTAAACGTGAAAATTCATTTGAGTTCAATATAATGCATGGAAACTTCAGCGAGTTCCAGAGAATTCAAGCAAAAGTAAGAGAAGTGAAGCAAGTTGCAGATCATTCAAGTGAATTCAAGATAATTCAAGCCTTGAGTCATTAAGAAGTATACTACGTTACTAAAAGTTAAATCAGCCAGTATTTTCACTGATTATTCAGTAGATTTGGACTGAATAATCTTTAAAAATCTTCACTGATCTTATTCAGTAGCGTACCTCTCACTTTTTCAAGTTTGAAAAGAAGCCTAAGTGGAAAATTCGAGTAGTTAGGCGGAGTTCACCATCGGCGCAGTACTGCTCTTGTCTAGAGTCTAGTAGCACTAGTCACCAGCACACATAATCTGCAATGCGCCAATCGGCCGAATTTTGGGCTGACGGTGGGTGGGGACTAACTCATTAAAGCCCGCTCCGCTTTTGTTTGTTCACGCCTGAGTGACGGCTGCCAATCCCACGCACCCCGCGCTGCTCCTGTTACACCTACATTCGGCGCAGCGTCAATTCTCGGAAGGGCTATAAACGGGAGGGATATTGAAGAGTTTCACTCATTTTTAATCGTTGTAAAATGGCTTAAAACACGCGAAAAGCAGAACCTTACACGAAACTTAAAAAAAATGTTATTTCAAAAATTGTAGTAGTACTCTCGATACAAATTTTAAATGTTCATTAAAAATTACATTTTATGTCAATATCAAAAGTTTTAAATTACGAATAAAATATTACACTACTCTCTAAATAGGAATCAGTGAAAAATTCACTGATTGAAATAATAGTTAGACATTTCACTGATTAATCAGTGATTTTGAAGTGATTCACTAATCACTATATATATCATGTGAAGCAACACCTCTACATTTTTAAGTTAAGCGTTGTTGTTACTCTTTTAATTAAGTAGCAAGAAAAATTCCTTGATGAAATAAATTGTTTAATTTTGGGGCTGTTGAATTGACTGCGGGAAAAATATACTATTACTCGTATAAGAAGTACTTACTTAAATAGCACGAGAATTCTGGATCAATCTGAAAAATCTCTATCCCTTCCACACACTACTCCTTTCCCCTGCCGAGTGAGTCACGCCTACCCCGAAAGGGAAATGGCTTAATGGTGTAATAATAATAAGAAACCTACTTCACGGGTGTGTACATGACAGTCCAATCTTGAAAATAAAGTAATATGTGAGGTTGTTTTCATTTAAAAGCATCGAAACTTTTCACCTTTTTTAATAGTTGATCATATTTATGGTTTTTAAGTTTTTACTGTGATTCTTTAATTGAATGTACTAAAATATTATTTTAATATGATTGCTAATTTGACATGGTGCAGTGCTGCCAATTCTGAAAAGTGGTTATTTCACTGAGTCAATAAGTAACCTTTCACTGATTGTCAGTGACCCATTTCTGGCTATTTGAAACAGTGACATTTCATTGAAAATTAGTGGAATTTCACTGATTAAGATTTAGAGAGTAAGAAAAATTAGTCAGAGTAGGCGCCAAAAAACTGGTTTAAATACAAATTTTTTACTAAAAAATTTGTATCCATTTTATGATTAGACAAAAGTTTATGACACAAAAATTTTGGTAACTAATTGTTTACAAAAAAATTTTTAAAAATCAAAATGGTTAATAAAAAATGTTTGAAAAATTTGTTGGCGCTTATGCTGAGAAACCTGACTCCCGACTGCTAGAGGCAATAGATTCAGTCATAGTCGTGGGTTAGAAATCCTATAGCGTTAGAAATTTTATTTGTACACAGAAAAAACTGGGGTTTCCATTAGAACCCATTTTTGTTTACGAAGAAGCTGCAAAAAAAAAGAACCTCACATGCAGCAAAGGATCCCAAAAAGATGAATAAGCTCTAAAAGTCTAAATGATACCTTAGTTGATGGTCTAAAGGATCTCAATTATAATTGAGCCTATTTATAAAGAACCTATTTTTCGCTTTGCTCACTTCGATATATTTAATTTAATTGATAACATAATTTTTACCTTAAAGCACGCATCAATGGTTTCTACGAAGAATAGGCTATATTTTCGTTCCCGTTAAGAATTAGGCTAACTTCATTCAGTTAAGTTTTCAGGAGGAATAAATAACGTATTATTTTTCGAAAGATTTCCAACGAATTCAAAACTCCAGCATTTTGTATTACAGTTTATAATATCATTTAGGCTCCTATAACTTTAAAAACAAGAAATTTTAAAAGATTTTTATTAATTCTAACACTTCTACGTGTTTGCTACATTTCATACAAAATGGAGTAGGCCCTATTATCAACGGTATTGAAAAGATAGCCTTTTCTTCGTAGAACCCATCGACATGTTATCGAACTCTCATGGACATAATTTAATAAAGGCAATTATATTGCAAAATATTACCGTAATTAAAATAGATATAATGACTTAATAAATATAATTTGCAGGTTATGTAGCAAAGTTGATAACATGAAGACATATCCAAATGCAAAAAACTTTTCGTCTCAAGTCATCGGTCGATAACTGTAAATCGACCCCTAACTTATCAACGCATACGTTGCAAGTGGTTGGTTTGTGAATGCGCCTCTATGTTATTTTCAAGTGTGCTCTAATTGAACCATTTTGCCTTTCTACATGTATATATTGGAGCTCAAGTTCTAAATGATACCTACTTTTATTTGAGCCGCAACTTTAGTAAAGCCCTAGTTTTTTCTGTGTAATATAATGTTCAAATATTCAGTATTTGTATTCATTTAAGCAGGATCATTAAAATTTATAGCCAAAGTACCCGCAATCAATTACAGTAAACTCTGGAGATAGGGCTCCATGACATAGTTTTTCCGAGAGTTAACGCCGCGCTGCAAGTTGGAGTGAAAGGAGCTGCACAGGGTGAGTGGCGGTCGCTCAGGCGTGAAGAAACAAAAGCGTTTTCTACGAAACTTCTCTCTATCTGGGTAATTCCCGACCTCTTCCAGCCCCAAAACCGGCCCAGTCTCAGAGTTTCATTGTATTATTTATTTTCTGAATACCTTTTAGTAGATAGGTAGGGAGCGTTCTGGACCACCTTTTTTCCGCATGATTAGAAAACATGCGGCTAGAGCGCAGAAGGCTGGGAGTTGGGTTTCGCTTCTTGTTTGGACGTACGAATCACAGTGTTGTATCCGATTCTCGCTATCGATATTGAAAATCAATACTAAAATCCGGGATTAGAAAATTTTCACTCAAAAATATGGAACAGGATAATACCATAAATTATGCATCACCTTGTCACCCTGAAAGACTCATTTCACACCATACGATTATCAATTCCCTCTTGCGTGCTAAAGCAAATAACCCTGAAAGTTTTACATGTACCCTCAAAAATATTTACCCTCACTTATCAATTCTGAAAAATCTCTCCTGTACACTAAAAATATGCGATCTTACCTATTCCCGGATTTTCAGTTTTTTCGCCTCCAAAATAATATAATTTATATTACAATGAAAATTGCCATGATCTGCTATCGCCTCTATGGCTGTCTTTGTTGCGCGCCGATACCATATGTATTAGAGATGAAATTAGATCTATTTATTGATATAAATGAGATGGTGTTGATAGGCATAAGATTTGAGTAGAAATTTCAGCTATGTAGGTCATAAATTATTTGGCTTTTAAGAAGACGTTGATATACATATGATTGAGAGGATTTATTTCTATAAAAAAATTGAGTGTTTAGACATTCCACAACTATGCGTCACCCGTCCTACATAATTTCTTTGGATATTTTTAATAATAAGTTCCTCAAAAGTTCTCCTTTGATATTTACCAACGAGAAGTTTAAAAATTCATTGTTTATACATTCCATAAGAATTTCTCCCTCATCTGACGTCATTTCTTTTGATATTTTCAATAATTATGTAATGGAAAAACTTTTCAATTCAAAAATAATTTAGTAAAAGTTGTAAGATTGCAGAAGGCTTTGCGATTGAGCGACTCGAAAAATACCAACAAATTCTCAAGAGGTCCTCTTACATACATTGGATCAATTTAACAGATTTAGAATCTAAATTTTCTAAAATTTGCAATATTGGAAAAGGGGTTGCGATGGAGCGACTCGAAACCAGTTACAACTCTCACAGCATACTTTAACAAATGAATTAACCCATATAAAATGTAGAGGAGTAAAATGTAGTACAATCAAATCCTCGAAGTGTTGGACTCAATGATTACAAGATTAGACTTTTAGTTACAAAGATACTTCGGAATTTCAGAAGTTTTGAAGTATTTAAAGAGCCGTAAATATCTCTGAAACTAAATAAAATTTTTCTGAAATGTTGTAAAATCTAGTATAATAAAATAATATTTCTTCAAAACGTTTTCAAGATACTTTTTCAACATATCTAAAATCTTCAACTATCTTGTTTCACTTTGTCATGAATAGTAGGCAAATTATGTTTATATAATCTTATAGCAAACAAACAAAGAAAATTGAAAAATATATATTCGAAATTTTTATTTTGTTATTCAAAATTATTTTTCCCTTCAAATTATACTTTACCTAATTTTTTCTTTTTTTTTCACTAAAAATTCATCTTTTTGAATGATTTCGAGTCTTTTGCACTTAAGATTAACATTTTTTCTACTGAGAATTTATATTTTTTGGTTAAATATACATCTACTAGGTAGATCGTTTTGTTAGAAAATTAATTTTATTGGTAAATATTTGGTTCAAAAGTAACTTTTCTATTGAAAATTCATATTTTCGGGTTAAAAAATTAAACTATTTTGTGGAAAACTCGTCTTTTATGGAAAATATTTAATATTTTTAATTTAAAATACAACTGCTTAAAAAACTACTTTTTGATTAAAGCCTCAACAACTTTATTGAACCTTCGTCTTTTTTAGATGAATTCAACTGTTTGTCATTTAAAATAAAAATCTTACTGGCTTTAAATAGCGAATATTACATTAATTGTTTATATTCAATATTTCTTGTTTGAAAATTAAACTATTTTTTTGAAAGTTAACCTTTTATATCCTCATCATTTATGATTGAAAAAGTATTAGAATTGCCCGAAATTTGACAATACAGTTTTTTAACGGATCTCTACGTTTCTACCAGAGTCGAAATTTTGGGCCTGCTTTGTACCTTAAATTGTGGCACTGAAGCAGGACCAGTAAGGGCCATAGAAGGCTTCATTCACTCTATGTTCGCTGCATCCTTTTCTATTGCGCATTTGTTTCGCGCATGCCGATTTCGTGCGCTTATTGAGGCAGATGTTGTAGAATCGTAGCTAGGCGTTCTATTCCAGCAGCTCGAAAAAGATAATGAATTTGAAAAAAAAATGGTTTCATATATTATTACTGCAATTAATTATTTTTTTGTTGTTGAAATTACACAATTGCACGTACGTTTACTTACAAACTTAATCTCACGCTCAGACGATTCGAAAAATTACACCCCCATGGTGATTCGAAACCTACATAAAAACCTGCGCCTAAACCTAAATCTACCGTACGCCCTAGCCAATTGAGCCATCGAAGCGCTTGGATCTTGTTGACAAAATCTCAGCCAAAAGCTGTTTCGTTGAAAAGTCAGGGTTAACTGAGGAATATATATTTTAATTTTTTTGTTTTACACATCTAATGAGTACATTGAGAGAAATGGATTATATGAAGTGGATATTACAAGTTGAGAATAATACCCCGTAACGAAAAAAATTATATCGCGTATAATCTATCATATTTTCCTAATATATGAAGATATTACCAAACATAATCTCGAGATGTTAAATTCTTATAATCTCCAGATATTCATTCTTAACATCTGGAGAATATTAAACACGCAGGCGTGCGCGCACATTCATTTTGTCTCTGCGTCCTGCTCCGCGTGTTCTGTGTTTCACAAATTATGTGTATATTATTCAGGAAATAATACAGAGTCTCACCCAAAATTAAACGACTAGAACGAGTGTATATTTAAAAAAACCAATCAACTTCGAGAGTAGACGTTAAGTGTCGGTTTACCTAGAGCCTAACCAGTGGGCACAACATTTAGCGACGTCTTTAAGACATCGTTACGACATCTTCACGACATCTTTACGATATCCTATGTCAATGTCGTTAAAATGTCTTTACGATATCGTAAAAACGTCGTATGATCTGACGATGCCTTTACGATATTGTAAAGACACCGCAACGACACGGACATATGATGTCGTAAAATTGTCGTAAAGATGTCGTAACTATGTAGTAAAGATGTCGTAACGATGTCGTAAAGACGTCGCTAAATTTTGTGCCCAATGGGTAGACACTTCGGTAAATAAACTAACCTCAAAATCGTTGATCAGATTTTTTTGCTTTTGAAAATAAAAAAGAACGCTGAATAAAGCATGGTGCAGACGGTACTTACGTAATTGTTTTAAAAGGTTGAGTTACTTATTCCCGTTTTAATTTTAATTTGTTTTCCCCGTCACACACACAACACTAATAATCTTGGATATTATATTGTTATATTATATTGTTATATTATATTATATTGTTATATTATATTATATTATATTGTTATATTTAATACTTGAGTGGCTCATTACACAGCCACACAAAAAAAGTGTGCGGATCTGGTAACAAGACACACGTATTCCTATGGATTTTGGGGCGCTGAATTCAAATTCGGTATCAAAAATCACTCAT
>NC_046663.1:139875744-139886227 GCF_010883055.1 Belonocnema kinseyi
CCTGAATTAACAGAAATTTATTGAACTATACGTAAAGCTCTGGAAGCATATTTTCCCAGTAGCAAATGTGTGCTACGTCGAATGGGTCAACTCGAGCCTAACTTAGAAATAAATCTAACCTAGCCTAACCTAACTTTACGAAACACAATTAAACTGATTGTGTTGTCCCGTTGTGTTTGCGGTACCATTTGAATCAGCTTGGGCTTAACCTGCAGAGGTCAAACCTATCCTAACCTAAAAAACCTGACATAACCTAACCTAACCTAACTTAACTTCACGTAACACAATTAAACTCATTGTGTTTCCCCGTTGTGTTTGCGGTACCGTTTCATTCAGCTTCGGCTTAACCTACATAGAGTTTTAACGTATCCTAACCTAACAAAACCCGACCTAACCTAACCTAGCCGAATGAAATTCAACCACACGTGTAGCTATGTAAGCATACGGTTCTCAGTCTTAGATGTGTGCTATATTTAATAGGTTAACCCGATATTAACCTACAAATGAATCAATTAAAATGTAGAACTGTAACTCAAACATGCAAATGAATAAGAGTTGTATTCAAAAATTTGTTCTCTCTGATTTTCTTAAACTTACGGGATATATTTATACTATCTTTCGTGTTTACATTTTATCTTGCGTTAAGCAAAATTTCGTTAGGTTCTGTTAAGTTAGATTCATTTGTAGGTTAAGATCAAGTTAACCTATTAAATATAACATACATTTAAGGGCATGCTTTTCGTGACCACGTGACCAAACTAGTCCCCGGATATGAGCATTTTTTTATGTTCACTGTGTCCACACGGATTGAGATATCGTGTTTAAAATTTGACAGATTAAATAAAAAGCACTAAAGAACGTTTGTATACATCAATATGTTTATAGTTTTAAAGAAAATTTATTTATAAATCGATGAAAAAGGATTTTACTATTCGAGTTATAGCACTATGCAGATAATTTTTGGTTTGATGCATTTCGAATTTTTTGGTTCGCGTATATTGAGCACTGACACCAGTTTTGGACTAAATCGTCTAAACCTTAAAAAAAATTAATGTAAGCAATAAAATTTGCACATTCGTTGCAAATCAATAAATAAGTATCTGCATACACGTAACCTATAATTATTTTTGGAGCATTTTTAGCGATTTCTATCGGAGAGAAAAATAAACTTTGACCGTCGATAAAGTCGAGATCACGTGACTAAGTTAATTCATAAAATTTTTGTATAGAGAATGAAATGATTTTCATTATTTTCGGTCCTAACTACGTCCAAACGGATTGAGATATCGTGTTCAGGATTTAGGAAGTTATACCGAAAGCACTAAGGAACGTTTGTATATATCAAAATGTTCATAATTACGAAGAAAGTTTTCAAGTAAAATAGTACAGGAATTAGGAAATAAACTTTTAACGTCGATAAAGTAGATGCCTCGATTTAAAAAAATCGAGGAACATCTTAGAATGTCATACTCGAAAATTCCTCCAAGTCCCATCTTGAGAAATGTGCATCTTCAGAAAATAATTAAAATTTTCTAATGGTTATATATTCTTGTAGATTTTTTTTGTACTGGTATGAAACAATTCCAAGAATAAAGATAAAATTTCGCCCTGGGGCGAAAGACAAGGCGTGTCCGACGCTGAGTCCCGCTGGTTGGTTCACTGTCAACAATAGTTATCACCGGATCGATTCAACGTCAAGAATTATGGAAGTTGGTTGGAAAACTCCGACGAATAAATTTTAGCACATTGCTGGTGTTGCTATGTTTCCAATTTGAAATTTATTTTTTATTTTTAGGAGCAAAAAAATGAAAATCATTTTACACCGAAATTTCACGAACGAACTTAGTCACTTGATCTCGACTTTATCGACGTTCAAAGTTTCTTTTTTTCTCCGCTAGAAATCGGTAAAAATGCCCAAAAAATAATGATAGGTTACGTGTGTGCAGATACTTATTTGTTGATTTGCAAAGAAGGTGCAAATTTTATTGCTTATATTAATTTTTTTCAAGGTTTAGACGATTTCGTATAAAATTGGTGTCAGTGCTCAATATGAGCGAATAAAAAAATCTAAAATGCATCAAACCAAAAATGATCTGCAAAGTCCTATAACTCGAATGGTAATATCCTATTCCATCAATTTATAAATAAACTTTCTTTAAAATTACCAATATATTGATGTATACAAACGTTCGCATGCCCGACTGAGAACCGTACGCTTACATAGCTACACGTGTGGTTGAATTTCATTCGGCTAAGTTAGGTTAGGTCAGGTTTTGTTAGGTTAGGATAGGTTAAACCTGTATGTAGGTTAAGCCGTAGCTGAATGAAACGGTACCGCAAACACAGCGGGACAACACAATGAGTTTAATTGTGTTACGTGAAGTTAAGTTAGGTTGGATTAGGTTAGGTTTTTTTAGGTTTGACCTCTTTGCAGGTTAAGCCCAAGCTGATTCAAACGGTACTGCAAACACAACGGGACAACACAATCAGTTTAATTGTATTTCGTGAGGTTAGGTTAGGTTAGGCTAGGTTAGATTTATTTCTAGGTTAGGCTCGAGTTGACCCATTCGATGTAGCACACACTTGCTACTTGGAAAATATGCTTCAAGATTTTTACGTGTAGTTCAATAAATTTCTGTTAATTCAGGTTAGGTGAGGTCAGGTTCTGTTGGGTAAAGTTATGTGAAATAAGTTGATATTAGGCAAGGGTTGATCCTTCACAGTTGTCGACATGTTTTTAAAGTGAAAATTTGCATCACTGACATTATTTTGAAATTTATTTGCCTCAGTGCATGATTTTTCATCATTTTTTGAGGTTATGGCTCAACCATGACGTGATGGGTGATTTTTGATACCGACTTTGAATTCAGCGCCCCAAAATCCATAGGAATACGTGTCTTGTTACCAGATCCGCACACTTTTTTTGTGTGTGGCTGTGTTATTTAGGAAAATTATACCTTAAGAAAATATATAGATACCTGCAACAACCTAGAATTGTCAGGGAATTTTTTTACACAATTTGAATAGGCGCCCTGAGATAATTCTAAGGATAATATTGTTTAATATTTGTATTGATATCTTTCAACATATAAAATATCTACAGAATATACCGATTATTAGTATAAATTTCCTCGATTCTTTATCAAATGAGCTAATAATTACTTTTACATTTTATAAAATAAAAAAAAAAAACTGAAACTCCAGAACCGTCGCTTAATACAGAAAAATATATTTTTTAAATTATTCTGCCTGTCTGTTAGTCTGTAGATTTTTAGTTTTTTAGCACGATAACTTCCGAAAGAGTTTACAGCTCGGCTTGGCCCTTAGTATATTTTTGAGTGCCTTAAACTAAAGGTCAAGTTCTTTAGCCAGCCATTTTGGATAAAAATTTGAAAAGTGAGAGCATTAAACACTTTTTGAGGCAACTGTTTTTCAAGATTCAAACATTCTCTGTACGGATATTTATACACTGTTAAAAATGTTCGCAATTTTAATATACATTTACTATACATTTGTATAGTAAATCTAAGAACTCGGTCTATGAAACAGTAATTAAGAAGCTGCATAGTAAATTTAATATACATGTATATTGATGAATTCTTAGAAGAGGTAGGTAATTTCACTTTACACAAATTGAAAATAATTTTTGCAGTAATGTTTAATTCTAAATAATAAAGTATTATATTTGTTTCTAGTTCAACATAAATTATACTGTGTTTCTAGTGGATAACTTCAATTAAATACATAATTAAGACATGTAACTTAAAAGCAGCAGTACTCACGTAAAAATGCTGACATTGATAGTGAATTTTGATGAAAACCCCACCTGTACAATTGCACTTTGATTATGAATAAGAATTTAGTCAATGAATTGTAGGTTATTATTTTAGTTTTAAATGTTTGACAAGATTTGCATACATCAAAGAACTTTCAACTTTTATACACTCTATTTTACTATACATGTATATTATTTTACAATATAATGGTATATTAAATTTACTACACGTATATGCATATTGCTTCCATTACATTTATAGTAAAATCGCTACAGAAATTTTTAACAGTGTAGTATTCAAAAATACGACCAATTTATCCTAATAATGATTCAGAACTTCAATCCCATGCAAAATACGGAAAAAGATGAGTGGACATAAATTGTGCATATGAAAAAGATCTACCAATTTGTTATGAATCACTTTTTAATAGGGTGCGTAGTTTGTATGCTTTAAAAAAATGTGTCTGATAAATAGTTAATTAAGCCTGAAGCACCTGCAATTTTTGAACCAGCACTATAAGTTTCTCACGAGCAGTGATACGTTTCTCTCGTTTAGCATATAAGGACCGAAAGAATCATGAGTCTCAGCGTAATGCGTGCGATTTATAGATATAAGATAGATTTATATATGCGTATATGCATTAGTTTCATCTTCGTAAACAAACCCACTGTAGCCAGTGAGCGACCATTCGAGTGTATCCACACACACACACACACACACATCTTAAGAAACATATGAAGTCCGTGGAATAGTGTGCGTTCATACACTTCTCTCCGTCTTTCGTTTTGCCATGCGCCAGCGTGAAGCAAAGCATCACCTGACCCCATTTTTCGTATAGTGGTTTAGAAAAATTGCAAGGCGTTCGTAACAAAATGTACAACATTCTATTTCACTTCTTTTAAAGCACTATACTAATTTTCGTTATTCGAATCCATTACAAAATTTAATAGTGCGACTTAGAAATACTGTAATTTTTTTATGTAGGAGTCTAAAATTCGTACGATTTATTCCAATCAGAGATATTAGTCTGCATCTTCATAGTCGCTTTTCGACTTTTTCTAACCGAACCTCGATTATCCCTAAATTCGTACACTTTATTTGAATTATGGATATGCGATAAAAGAAATATTAATATCAAAAGTCCCTCCGTGTAGGAACAAGGCATTACCTACAGTTTCTTTAATTATTGGTGTTGTTTGGAAGCCGATGTGCTACTTTATTTTTACATATAAATTTTTTATTTTTAGTTCTTGCTTAACTACATTATTATTAAATCCTCCTCCTCCCTCTCCTCCTCATTAACCACCGTTCCTAACCTCAAAAAAATGATGAAAACTGTTTTTTACCTAAATTGTTGGTATTCAGCGTCCGGTACATAGAACTTGTTAGTCATTCTTTGAGCATGGCTATCAGTCTGTAGCACAAAATTCTGCTGCCTTGACAGAATCTGTGACGATGACAACTGCCCCGAAAGGGGATGTGCAAGATGATTCTTTCACAGATATGTTGAGGTAACGAAGCTAGCGAAGGCGCGCTGCCTTGCAGGTAGGCGTGAGGGTGTCACGGTGTTTAAATTTATTTTCTTCAAGGTTATAAATGAAATGCGACCTCGCCGAGTCAAATTACCTTTGAATTTTGACGCAGCGAACCTGAAAACATATCACCGCTTTGCTTTCTGGGTGTTTCCATTAATGTTCCAACTTTCATCATTTTTTTGAATTTAGGAACGAAATGCGACAGGGCTGAGTCAAAACAACTCCGGATTCGAATTCAGTGACCCCGAAAATGTATAGAAATGTTTATCTCGTCTGGTGAACAAGCCCTTCTTTTCATGTGCCTGTGTAATCTTTGTTAACCTAGGTTCCCGTTTTAGTGAAAGCAAGTTGTGTTTACTAAGTTGGAATAGTGGAATCAACTATATGTCCATTATTCCGTTAACTAGAAATCCTTACCCCTTTAAATGGACTTATTTAACTACAATTTGAAAACTGTTGGTTTCAAAAACGAAACAAGTTCTTCAGCTGTTATATATAATAGCAGATTTTAATACACGCAATTAATACTTCATATTAATATATCTCTCTTCTTGTTGCAATTTTCTAGAAGTTTCTAAGTTATAATCCACACGTCTAGATACCTTTGAAATATTACGTTTTTATTTTGCAACGTAAAAAAATGTAATGCATCATTGAAAATAACCTAAAAATTGTTTACTAAAAAAATTCTCTGCATTTTCCGAAGAATTTGAATAGCGCGGTAAATGGATCTGCAAACAACAGCAGCGCACCATGTATTCCTAATTCAAAGTATCTGGAACAGATAGAATCTGCCGCTGGTCGTGTCAATTAGATTTTTCTTCAAAGCTTTGTTTGACACATACCTGAACTTATTAGAAAGGCACTAGAAATAAGCTGAAGCATATTGAGGGAGGGTGGATTCATTTCCTTCTTTGTTGGAGTTCTTGTGTCTTTTGTATTTGCTTTTGATTTTGTATCTGATCTGCAATTGTATATCTGATTTATTATAATTAAATAGTGTTTTGCTCCTCCTGTTATGTTTCTGTTATGTTTCTTTGCCGGAGTTCCAGTACTGCGCATCTTTACTGGGAGAGTACTGGCGGGTAACGCTCCGCAGTATTGGCGCGGTACTGCATACCAGTACTGGTTTTGTACTGGAAAACCGCTAGCGTAAGAAAATGCCTCAGCTAATTTTAAAAATGATAAAAGATCATTTAATTATTTTTAGGACCATCTATTCATCATCATACGACTGCATATCCAGCTAGCAATGTACGCGCATAATGATGGCGTATTAACTTGCACGCCACATCATCGCCCAAGTAGGCATATGCAACCTCAATTGCGACGTATATCGCTCGCACGTGTTAACATCGCACGTATGACGATGATGTGCGAGATTCAGAATGCTAGCTGCATTTAAAAGTATATTATTATTTTTTATTATGACAGCATTAAGCCATTTCCCTTTCGGGTTAGGCGCGACTCACTTGGTAGGGGAAAGGAGTAGTGTGTGGAAGGGATAGAGATTTTTCATATTGATCCAGAATTCTTGTGCTATTTAAGTAAATAACACGTTCGTTCCGCAACACTGCTCCGACTCAGGTTACTGATCAATCTTTCTAGCAATCACCCCAAGCGAAGAACTTCACGAAGTCGTTATGTAAGGTTCCCCACTTGGGTCCATTAGTTGCCAAGGTCTTTTGTTTCAGGCGTCATTCACTTTACTGACACTCTTTTTATTAACTATTTGCCGCTATACTTTCTTGTCCTGGCATACTTCTCTAGCTTCGTTTATGTCCATACATTTTTTTATGCAGACTCTCGTGCTTCTGTGACTTCTTATGTCTCTTCTAACTAGGGTCTCATTCACACATTCTAACCATTCTTTCCGCGGTCTACCTCTGGGCACGCTGCCGTTTACTTTACCTTAATACACTTGTTTCGTTAGTCGTTCATTTGGCATTCTCTGAACATGTCCGAACCATTTTAACCGATTTCTTTCCCATGTGTCTACTAGTGTCTCTTCTGCACCACATTCTTTTAGAATTATCTCGTTACTTACTTTGTCCATCAGGGGTTTCCCGCATATTATGCGCATGAATCTCATGTCAATTGCGTTAATTTTACTCTTATCGTTTTCTTGATAAGTCCATGTCTTGCTACCGTGTGGTACAGTCGGTACAAATATAGAATTATCTATTTCCATTTTAGCTTTATTTGATATATTTTTACTTCTGATAAGGGGACCTGCTCTACCAATAACCTTCTTACCTTCATTTATTCGTCTATCTAATTCCTCATCTATCTTCTCGTCCCTAGTAAATAAGCTACCAAGGTATACGAACTTATCAACTTATTCAATTCTGTCATCATTGAATAAAATATTGCATAGTGTTTTCTCACTCTTTCCTTCGAACACCATAGTTTTTGTTTTATTTGCGTTAATTTTGAGGCCCATGCTCTTCATTCTTGCATCTAGTTTATTCAACATTCTTTGTAAGTCTTCGATAGACTGTGCCATAACAACCTTATCATCTGCGAACGCTAACCCACGTACCCTTACTGTTTCGATATCCATACCCTCTTCGTCGAAGAGAGCCATTCCTAAACACTTGTCCATAAATAATATAAATAACCATGAAGACAACGCATCCCTGTCTAACTCCTTGAATAATATCGAAACAGTTACTCAGTTTCCCATTCACTCTTACACTCGCTTTGCTACTTGTATATATTGTTTTTATAGCTTGTAGGATCCATCCATTGACTCCATACTCTTTCAGGAGTTCTCAAAGTTTACTTCTATCTACCTTGTCAAAAGCTTTTTCTAGGTCAACAAATGTACAGAAAACAATTCAAATATTGTTACTAAATTAAAAGAGGAATATTTTCACATCAAAACATTTTATTTTTATAATTAGCGATTGATAACACTTAGACGTATAAATAGCGAGACAGCCTGTGATAATACAATATGACCGAATCCGTTCCGAACCTAGCAGGCCTGATATTTTGAGATATAATGGATACTAATACATTCTACTTGCCATCAATTATATGTTTGGTGTTTTATTTTGTATTAACGGGAGAAAAAAATGATCCTATTTTTTAAAATAACTTTTGTTCTACCCAAACACAAAAAAATACCAGACTGAGAATTTGTGTTGAGTTTTATGCACTTTCTGGGGAGCGGCAGGGCTGCCACACTCATATTTTTTCACAATACCCTGCCGCCAAGGAGGGACACTTGACTGCTTCACTGCTTGACACACCATGCTTCACGCGACAGAATTAGAACCGGTTGAGAAAAATTAAAATGTGTTAATATGTTAATAAATTAAATTTTAATTAGTTGAATCAATTTCCTAATCTAATTCTGAGCAAATGAAAAGTAAGTTGATAAAAATCGGTTAATATCTTCAATGCCAGCTGACAGTTCTTGTAATTTTGCGTGTTCTTAACGATATTCGTAATTACTCGAAATGTTAACCGATTTTCATCAACTTTTTTTTCATTTTCTTAAAATTACATTAGGAAAATGATTCAGAGAAATAGAATTGAATTGAGACATATCTTTAGGCTTTTAGTTATTGAAACAGCCTTAAATCTCACGACAATGAAAGGGTCCTCATCGCGAGGGGCTGCCGAGTGGCTGGGCACGGGCTGGCTTCCCCATCGGGGGCTGCCCGGCCCGGGGTGGCATCCCCCTGCCGCCGGCAGCCTCATTGGCCGGCGGCACTAGTTTGGGAATCGCTGTACTAAGTAGACTACAGCAGTACCACGCCGAGAAAACGATATCGCATGCATTGCAATATATACTGTGATTCCAGCGCTATATATCGTAATTATCACATTACAATAGCGTAAAATCGTGATATCGTACATTGAGAGACTTTACATTATATTATTATTTTATTATATTATATACAGGAGGGTTCTACTATCGGCGAGAAAATTCGAGTCCTCTAGCTTTGACGTTGAATAAGTATGTGAAGAAAAAATGGCACACAAAAAAATAAATACTTAAAATTATATGCGACTTAATTTCAGATTTGACTTGAATTAAGGAACTACCTGAATTTAAGTGTGCAAACGTTACAGAACGCTTGTGGTACTATACAGCTCGTGGACATTTATTCTAGTCGCATCCTACTCCAATACTCCATTTCGAGTTGGACAGTGTCGGCTATGATACTATGTTTCCATAATCCGTGGAGTTTTCGTTTCACGGATTTAAAAAAGTGCTGCAGCAAAATCAGTTCCAGTTGTCAGCCAATATTTTGACTATTAAACCCATCAAAATAATTAAATTATTAGGAAACCTTTTACTTCGCAACATGAGCGTCCTTTCAATACATTACGGAACGCAATTTTTTGCAGATTTTAGAGCGCATCTGCCCCCAATACACCGTTTTTTCCATCTTTCCTACTTTTACTGTATTTTAGTTAGAATATTACCATTAATTTCAGTTAGGATAGCGCATTAACTTAAGGTTACAATAGCTTTCAGTATACATATATTCTTAATTGAAGAGCGAGCATACCTGAATTTCAGGTCTAATGCCTCCCTGTATTTCAAATAGTCCCGACCAGAATTTCAGGAATCTAATTCCCTTATTTAATGTTCAGATGTCATTCTTGATTTCAGATTGCCTATGCTTCTTTTTGTGACACCTTAAAATAAGCCGAATATTCGACTTAAATTAAGTACTTTTTTTTGCTGTGTAGATTAATGAAAGAGGTATCATTTTAAAGGTGCTAGTGGTACTAGTGGACACGCGACGGCTAATTAGAAAAATTCGATTAAACATTAAATATGAATACCCTGGCGGACCGAAGGAACCGAAAGGAGCCTCTTGAAAGTACCCGTAAAGACCCCACCGGATCCCCCTTTGGTACCTTTTTTTTTTTAAATAAAAAAACAGCAATATCAACTTTTAAATTGTCGAAATTCCGATTCTACGTTAAAATTCGAATTAGAAACTCACGGAGTAATCGCAATACTTTTTCTTGCAGCATTAAAATCTTAAAAAAATAAAATACTTGTCATTTACATGGGCCGAAAGCGGATTCAAATGCATCTTCTTTTAGTACGAGGGTAGTTCAATAAGTCCTTAGAATGAAGTATAAAAACAATTTTTTTTGGGTAAATTTTTTTTTATTTTTCAACATAATCTCCTTGGAGCT
>NC_046663.1:139886327-139890840 GCF_010883055.1 Belonocnema kinseyi
CGGGAGTGGTGCTGACTGAAAACAGATGATTTGGAGCGATTCGCGCGCCATCTGTTGGTCATTCTAAGGACTTATTGAACTACCCTCGTAGCAGTTAATAAGTATTCCGTCAGTAACTATAAGAATTTTGTTTGGACGCTAGCGCCACGCGATGGAAATCTCAGACAACAACGCTGCGATGCAAGTGAGGGCAGTCAAGCACTGTCCTTGAGGTTACGAGACGAGATGTCAGGATTAAAGGTAAAGAATTTGTTTAAATTCTAATTTTTCATATTATTCTTATTGAAGAAGGTAATAAATTTGTTTAAAATTAGACATAAAAATTATTACATATATTTATTTACAATTATTTTCCAATTTTGAATTTTATTTTTAATCTCCGCGCGCAACAGACTACTTGAAAAAAAAGTATTGCGATTACTCCGTGAGTTTCTAATGGAAATTTTAACGTAGAATCCGAATTGTAACAGTTAAAATTTGATCTTGCTGTTTTTTTTTAGTTTTTAAGAACAAACCTAAGAGGGACTCAGTGTAGTCTTTAAGGGTACTTTGTTGAGTTAAGAATCTTCAATAACAGAAATTGCTTAACGTCTTAATCAGACTAGATGGAAACGAATATTTTTAAATTAAAATTATTTCTTGAAAAAAGCTCCTACTCCATCTTCACTCCATTGGAAAATAAAACACAAAACTTCTGATTTCCGGTCAGGTGCTTTTCTAATTATGCTATTAGAGGGATCAGAATAAGAACTCTTGATTCAAGCAAATAACACTAATTTTTAGCTAGGTGTTAATGGTACAAGTAATTATTTTAAAATTAATCTACTGTATCATCAGAGATGGTAACCTGACAGTAGACCAACCCTTCAAACCATGAAGGCAGAAAATATACACAATATCGATCAAGTTAAGAATCTTCAATAACAGAAAATGCTTGACGTGTTAATCAGACTAGATAAAAAAAATAATATTTTCAAATTAAAATTATTTAAAAAAGAAAGATCCCAATGGAGTGCACGGTGATCAAAATTCGATTTAAATGAAAAGTTCGAACGCTCCACATTTTTCTGCAATTTCTGTTGATCTGGTACCTATTGAGTGCAAAAATATGAAATACAAAAAAATTCGCTTACCACCTTTAGAATAATTGACAAAATAAGGCATTACAGTAGAAGTAGGGGAACGCAATGTGGGACTGCTATACACAAGCAGCTGAATCTTTTTACCATGAACGAATTTTTCGACGTGTGAGGGCTCAGTATATAGCTGCGCATTTAGTTTATTCGTTATAAAATTATTATGCATGTATAAAACATATTCTCTAATACGATAATGTCATTTTTCTACTACTACATTGTACTTGATACACGCAGAAAAAAGAACCTTACATTTTACTGAAAACCAAGTTAAATCTACCGATCTTACTAGTACGTATTTGGACAACATGACAGTTCAGTAAACGTTGCAATTATAGGCAAATAAGAATGACTATCAATGATGGTTACTAGTACTGATTCTCAAGTGGTGCTGACCTGCTGATCAGTAGATTTTACCGATCCAGTCGCTATTCTGTACAGTTCCTGGATGCTGTAATTACGAATTATCATGTCACTTTAACGAATATTATAAAGAGATCTGAATTATGTTATCGGCATAGACTACAGTTAAGACAGCACTATAGATTGTGAAAAAGTATTGCTAAAAAATAATTAATAAATAAGCGCATGGTTATTTCTTATAAATATTTTCGAATATACTTATAATTAAACGTTATTTGTAAGTTATATTGCTTATAATAAAATTAATATTTCGCACGCAATGGAGGGGATTCGAACGCATAAACCTAAGCACGCAAGTCAACGGTCTTAACCACTACACTAGTATACGAGTTGCGATCTGTAAAATAATTTTGAAATGCATTTGGAACTGAGGATGGTGACCTCGGGAACGACTTCTGAATACGCAACCATGCCATCGCGGCACACAACAAAAGTTCTAACATTCACATCATATCTATATGCCGGAAAAAAACGTGTCTTGCTCCAATAAACTCTCAAGTGTACGCGATCTGTGAATAAGTTGTGCCATCCGAAATTGTATTATTTTTATAAAACCCCTTCCTTTCAAAGTGGGAATATGCAGTAATGTGACAACTGTCACAGAAATGTCAAAAAGGAATGTTTTTTGGTGATGCAATCCATTCGTTGCCGATTGCGTCGTGAATTCACCTGGTGTTCCGCGCGGAAAGGTTACGTTGCGACTTTAGGGGCGAGTTAAGTAAACCAATCGGATCGGTAGCATGTACCGATCTTTCGGTAATGTCCACTGCACTACTATTGTAATCTCGGTTCAGTGGATTTTACATGTCGTTCAGTATGTAATACGAGGGAATAGATGTTTATTTTACTGGTTTGAAATTTTGAAGGTTTGAAATTTCAAACCTTTTTTGTAAGTTTAATTGTCAACTTCAATTTAAATAAAAAATATTCTTGCGTAACTTCCACTTTTGTTTAAGAAAATAAAGAATGACAAGAAATGAATCATACATTAGGGCCAAGTCTGGGATAAGGTGGGATATCAAGTCTGGCCCTGGTCAGATTTAGCGTTTCATTCGAGCTCGACCCAGGCTACACACCCAGACCAGGCCTAGTTTTTCCAAGCCTGGTTCCTGCTTGGGCAGGGCCCAGGCTTCGCAAAACTAGGCCCTGACCTGGTGACCTAGCCTGGGTCGAGCTCGAATGAAACGCTAAATCTGACCAGGGCCAGGCTTGCTCACACAGCTTGGTCTAGACTTAGCCCAGGCCTGGCCATAGTTTTGATTCTTCTTCATCATCTGCATCATCAAAATATATATAAAATAATTTCTGAATTTACGATTGTCATATTTATTCAATAATTTAAAGTCCTAAACGCCATCATATAAATTAGCAACGTATTTACACTTTATAATTCGACGAAAAAAGCTTTTCAATTTGAGGTTAGAAGTCTCGTGCAACCTTAATCTGATAATATTATTTTTAATTAATATAAGTTCTTTCTTGCAATTTCACCACGTAAATATAGGATACTGCAGATTGCTCGATGCCTCCGGACTTTGAGAGTGCTTTTTATTTCAAGCATTTCTATAGATTTAATTTCAAAGATAGCCACTTTGTAAAATTTGACACTTGAAACTTGAAATTAATAAGTGAAGAAAGAGAATAGTACTACGCCATCTGTCGTCAATTTTAGGAACTTTTGCACTAGCCCGACCGAAGCTCGAGTCATTGAAAAATGCAAGCTAGGCCGAGGCTAGGGGCCCTCAGTCTGACCCAAGTCCTGAACCGGGAAGAATCTTGGCTGTTAAGAGCCTGACCCAGGCTCTTAATCCTAGTTCAATATCGGTTCCTAGCTATTTTATTATAAGACCGCGTTTTTTTATGTAACTATTTCTGGAACCACTACCAGAAGAATCTGTGATATCCTCAACCTCATCGACAAGGGGATCTTAATTTACTCTTGGAAGGTTAGGATTTATAATATTATCCGCATTTAAAAAGGCTTATCAATTGCGGGTTCATTTAGTACCTCTTCAGGTTATGATTCTTCCTCGTCGTCTGCATCACTATTTACAAATACAATCGTTTCGTACGTTTAATCAAATATATACATTATACATCCTTTAATTTTTCTATAATCAAAATTTTGAACATTCTTCAATCGTTCTTAAATACATAAATAATTGTTTGCGCCTGCATGAATGTAATATACATATACTTAAATGATCCTTACTTAGAGGTTAAAATTACGCTACCGGTAATGTCTACAACTAATTTCAAATTAATTTACTTACTTTCGAAATCCACACGTACGAGGGTAGTTCAATAAGTCCTTAGAATGAAGTATAAAAACAATTTTTTTTGGGTAAAGTTTTTTTTATCTTTCAACATAATCTCCTTGGAGCTCTATACACTTGGTCAATCGCTTTTCAAGCTTTTTTAATCCTTCAGAAAAGTGCGTTTTCGGAAGTTCCTCAAAATAAGCACTTACAGAGGCAATGACGTCTTCGTTGTCTGGAAATCTCTGTCCACCGAGCCATTTTTTCAAGTTTGGAAATAATAAAAAGTCACTAGGGGCTAAATCTGGTGAATACGGTGGGTGTTCGACTAATTCGAATTTTAGTTCTTCAATTTTAGCCATTGAAACGAAGCATGTGTGAAATCGGGCGTTGTCGTGATGAAAGAGAATTTTTTTTCTCGCCAAATGTGGTCGTTTTTTTTAAATTTCTTCTTTCAGCTGCTCTAATAATGATGCATAATATTCACCAGTAATTTTTTACCCTTTTCCAAGTAGTTAATTAGTATAATTCCACGTGCATCCCAAAAAACTGTAGCCATAACCTTACCAGCTGACTTTACGGTCTTTGCCATCCTTGGAGCTGGTTCGCCTGTGGAAATCCACTGTTTGGATTGTTCCTTTGTCTCAGGAGTGTAATGGTGTATCCATGTTTCATCCACAGTCACAAATTGACGAA
>NC_046663.1:139890940-139892366 GCF_010883055.1 Belonocnema kinseyi
ACTTCGTAGACTTCTCTCCAAAATACTTCGACCTCCTCTGGTTTGGGTGGGTGTTCGACAGTAACTGGAGGGTCTTGGAAGATTCGAGATGGGTCAGAGAGACGCTGTTGATTTTCTCTGACCCACCTCTCCCTCCGCTCTAGACTTCTCTTAGCGTCGGATAGTGTACGTATTCTCTCAACAATATGCTACCTGATGGTCAGCAGCTTTGACATGTTAAGTGTGTGATAAGGGGTCCGGAGTTCGCGCGCGAACTTTCGAACCTTGGCGGTAAAATTCCTGCCAGGTGTGATGTAGTCAATCACATATTGAATGCGGGACGCGTACTGTCTTGCCCAGCCTATCTTTATGGCAAGTTGATGCATTCGTCTTTTGGTCTTATGATCAGCCGTTGGTTTTGTTTTACGGTTCGCATCGGCCAAAGCTCTCGCTGCATTATACACACAATAATTGATAGCCCATAGGTCGGGTTCACCGGAAAAATGTCGACAAAGCTCGTCATCCATTTCAGCCAGATCTTTAGGCTTGAGAGAAACCTTGGTGTTGATGTTTCTCCGGGTCGTAAAGCATCGCTCTTCATCGATTGGATGCCTGCCCGCGGTTGGTCTTGGTGTCGCCTGTCTTTCTTTGTTGCCGGCTTGTTCTCGCTGTGGTAGAGTAGGCGTTACGCTTACATAGCCCCTTTTACGGAGTAGTTCAGCATAGTTTCGCAGACGTTGCTGCGAAAAGTGCGATAGCTCCGTGTGTTTCTCTCACCACAGAGCATTCGGCCGTGCTATGTAACCCCGTTCACGGGCCACACTCGCATCGTAGTACTCTAGCAAGTCGTGATTCAGTTACTCCGTCCACCCAAAGGTCGCGAGATCCCGCCGATCCATTGCATTGAATCCATTTTCATTCGCTCCCCCAACTCTAGATTGGTCGGCATTGTTGGCCGACCCATTGTCGGGAGCCTTGCGCGTTCTGTTGTTTTGAACCGCGCTTACTACAACTATGTTTGGTGTTGTCATTGTTGTTCACACGAGAACCGAGGGAAAGGGTTCTAGACACCTCACCCAGGTGCCATTCAGCTTTCTCACGGTTTCCACACCTCCGCTTGGGGGTTAATTCCTTCGGGACCTTATTTATTCGGGGCAATTTATCGTAAGTTACCATTAATCACCTTTAAAATTACAGCAATTCGTGCATCCAATATCCTCTACGCAACTTTGTGTTTGCTTACAAGGGTGTCATTTTATAAAGTCGCAAAATTCCTAAAATAATAAAAAGCACTTGTAGAATCAGGAGACACCAAACAAGAACTACTATTCCATACTTACGAGGTTAGTTCAATAAGTCCTTAGAATGACCAACAAATGGCGCGCGAATCGCTCCAAATCATCTGTTTTCAGTCAGCACCACTCCCTACTAGATATATGGTGCAGTC